>NC_142877.1:81387500-81688750 GCF_051225735.1 Oryctolagus cuniculus | reverse complement strand
ACTGATCAGGGAGAACATATGATATTTGTCCCTTTGGGACTGGCTTATTTCACTCAGCATGATGTGTTCCAGATTCCTCCATTTTGTTACATGACCAGATTTCATTGTCTTTTACTGCTGTATAGTACTCTATAAAGTATATGTCCCATAACTTCTTTATCCAGTCTACTGTTGATGGGCATTTAGGTTGATTCCAGGTCTTAGCTATTGTGAATTGAGCTGCAATAAACATTAAGGTGCAGACAGCTTTTAATATATTTCCTTGAGCCTTTCCTCTGACATTTTCAAGGCAACCTATCATGAAGTGTAACTCTTTCAAATACATAAATAAATATTTAAAGAAAAAATAAAAAATAAAAAACCTATTCAAAAGAAACTGAAGAAACTTTACAGATAAGCCATATAGTGCCAAGTGTTATTGAGATATAAATAAATATGCTACCAGTATTGAAGATGTATTAACAATTCTTATAATGCAATGATAAAAGATCACTAAGTGGTTAAGAAATGGGGCACAAATTTCAACAGGTGCTTCACAAAGTAATGTGTGTTAACTGTATAACAAAATGCTCACATCACTTGTGTTTGCAAAGTTGCCAAGTAAAAGTACGTGAAAAATTCCTATAACACATTCAACAAAGAAAAGTCCAAGTGCATATCACTTTACTGGCTAAGTCTATTAAATTTAAAAAAGAAAATTAGCTTTAATCTTTATAAAACTCTTTCAAAATTATGATTCTAACTAATTTCTTTAAAATATTATTAACAATGATAATGTTTATGGGCTACAGTATGACATTTCAATACATGTATACAATGTGTGGTGATTAAAACAAGGTGATCAACAGTTCCCCTGGATTTTATTTTATGATTGGAGGCTTATTGTCTGAAATTGTTTTATTTTTTCAATGTATGGAAGTACTGCTATACAAACTTCCCTCTTAATAGCCTTTGATTGTATCCAAAGATTTTGATAGGTTGTATTCATTTTCATTTTTTTCAGTAAATTATTTTATTTCCTTTTTAATTTCTTCAGTGTTCCATTACTCATCCAGTAGCATGTTATTTAATTGCCATGTATTTTTCAATCTTCTTTTGTTGTTGATTACTAGTCTTATCGCTTTGGGACTGAGAGATACCTGATATGATTTCAATTTTTAAAAATTGGATCAGCCTTGATCTGTGGCCCAGCATATGGTCATCTGGGAAATGCTCCATGTGCTAATAAGAAGAATGTGTAGTTTCCAACTCTTGGATGAAACATTCTGTGAATGTTTGCTAGGTCTAGTTATTCGACAGTATGTTTCAATTCTGATATTTTTTGATTTTCTGTCTGGATTATCTGTCCAGTGATGACAGTAGGATATTAAAATCATCCATTATTATTGTATTGGAGTATATTTCTCCCTTTTGGTCTGATAATATTTCTTTACATATTCATGTGGTCTTATGTTGGGTGTGTGTGTGTACAGTTGTTTTATCTTCTTCTTGAATTAAACCTTTTATTAATCCTGCTTTATCAATATGTAATGTCCTTTCTAACATTACTATAACTCTGTTTTGAAATCAGATATTATGATGCTTCTAGCTTTATTATTCACTTATGCACATTCAGGATTGTTTTGGCTATTCTGTGGGGGGTTTTTTCCATATGAATTTTTTAAGACTTATTTTATGGGGCTGGGCTTGTGGTGTAGTGGGTTAGGCCTCCATCTGTGATGCTGGAGTCTGATATGAGTGACATTTGGAGTCCCGGGCACTCCACTTTTGATCATGGCTTGGGAGAACAGCTGACAATGATCCATGAGCTTGGCCCCTGCACCAGCATGGACAACCTGGAGCAAGCTCTGGGGTCCTGGCTTCAGCTGAGCCTTGACTGTGGCCATTATGGCCATTCTGGGAAGTGAACCAGCAGAGGAAATATATCTTTTTCTCTGCCTCTCCTCCTCTCTGTAAGTATGCTCTTCAAATTCATAAAATAAATCTTATCAGAGGAGGTGGGGTAGGGGTAGAGCAGACAGTGAAAGATAGAGATCTTCCATCTGCTGATTCATTCCCCAGGTGGTCAGGCCAAAGCCAGAAGTCAGTAGTAGCATCTGGGTCTTCCATACTATGTCACAACCCCAGCCCCAATTCCATATGAATTTTAGGTTTTTCTTTTTTTAATTCACTAAAGGATGTCATTGGTATTTTAAAAGGGACTGCAGTGAAACTGTAGATTAGGTAGCTTGAAAATTTTAGCAATATTAATTCTTCTAATTTATGACCAATGAATATGTTTCCAAATTTTTTGTCTCTGGTGATTTGTTTCATAATTATTTAATGACTTCCATAGATATTTTCAGTTTCTTTGCATGAATTTCTTCGTAAATATTTAATTTTTTGTAGCTGTTGTGAATGCAACTTTTTTCTTGATTTCCCTTTTAGCAAGGTGATAATTTGTGTATAAAAATCCTACAAGTTTTTTAATGTTGATATTATATTCTATATTACTAAACTGTTTATATGATCAAACAGTTTTTTGGTGGCATGTTTTCACTGATGTAATATTCTTTGTTGTAAGTTTTTATTCTTTCAAGACCTTGAATATATCATTACACTCACTTCTTGCCTGTAGGATTCCTAGTGAGAAAACTGCTACTATAATAGATTTTCCTTAATATGTAATGGCATTTTTTTCTCTCACTATCTTTAGGATTCTATCTTTGTCCTTTGCTTTTTACAATTTCACTGTATTATGCTTTGGAGAAGGTATTTTTTGGTTGTGTCCAGTTGCTGTCCTTTGAGCTTCTTGTATCTGGATGTCCATAGCTCTCAAGATAAAAAGTTCATAATCGCTATTTCCTTAAGTACATTTTCAGTGCATTTTTCTTCTCTTCTTCTTTAGGTGTCCCTGTAATACAAGTATTTGTTTACTAAATGTTATTCTTCATGCCTTACAAGGCTTGTTTCCTTATAAATTCTAAGTTCATTTTTTTCCCTCATTAGGTCATCTCAGAAGTCTTGGCCTCAGGATCAGAAATTCTTTCTTCTTAGTCAATCTGTTATTGAATATTTCAATTGTATTTTTTATTTCATTGATTGAATTTTTCAACTCAAAAATTTCTAATAGATTCTTTCTATAGTTTTTAGCTTTTTGTTGAATTTCTCATTCAAACCATGCCCTATTTTTCTTATTTATTTGATTTTGTATCTGTATTCTCTTGCATCTCCTTGGGTTTCCTTAGCATCATTATTTTGAATTCTTATTTGCACACTTCAGAGATTTTCCTTCTGATCAACATCTCTTCCTGGAGTACTATTATGTTCTTTTGGAGGTATCATGGTTCCTTGCTTCTGCAGATTTCCTGTGCCCCTATGTTTCTGTCTGTATCTGCTAAAATAATTCTTTCTTCTTTATGGAGTGGACTTTGATATAAAAAATTTACTGTTTAGATGGAATGTAGAATGTAAGTTGGGTAGCTGTTTTTGCTTTGGTTCTAGGTGAGCCCAGAAGTGCAACCATCTCTGAATGATGTCTTCAGCTGTAATCAATGTCAACAGTATCTATGAGTCCCACAGCTGTCTAGTCTGCAGCAGTTCCTGGAGATAATCCTATCACATTGAGGTGAATGTGGGCTTCCAAAGATGTTTGTCTTCAGTCCGCAGAGAGGCAGCTCTCAATCATACTGTGGTTTTTAATGTTAGTATACACACACCTGCTGCTGTGGGACATGGAGAGTTCTGATATCTTGTCCCACCAGGTAAGACTGAGAGAGGCTGGGTTTGTGGCACTAATAGCTATGACCTTGGAAATGTGTGAGGTGAATAGGATCTTACTTGGTTCTTGCACAGTGGGTTTAGGTGACTCAGAGGAATATAGTAGTAATATTTACAGTCACAGGGCTGCAGGGTTAGAAGGCTATTTTGCCCAGCTTCAAGGGAAATGTGTGGGAATTGTGTACTTACAGTCATAAAAATGCAGCAGAATAGATACTGAATCTTCCCCAAGTCACTTAGGACAACACAAGTGTGGTAAATACAGTGTCACTAGGACCTGCAGAACTAACAGTTGCAGTCTCATTTTATGCAGCTGGCTTGAGAACAAATTAGACAAAGACACCACCCAAAAACTAATCGGTATTTTCATTTTCATCATAGATGAAAAGTTCCTGGACAACATACTCACAAAAATATCTATCTGACCATTAAAAGGGTTACACAACATAACTAAAAGAGAAATAAACCATGACCAAATGGGATTTATTTCAGGAATACCAGGTAGCTTTAAAACACAAAATTTAATGTAATACGCCATGCCAATATAATAAATGATTACAGAAACAAACCAAACATTTATTATCAATATTTTTTAACCTCTGTGAAAAGATGATTCAATGAGAAAAGGACAGTCATTTCCATAAATGGTGCTGGAACAATTATACTGCTATGTGCAAAAGCAAATGTTGGACTCTTACTTTACATGATATACCAAATTAATCAAAATGGGTGAAATACTCCAAGAATTATAACTACAAATATCTTAGGAGAAAAGATTTCCATGACCGTGAATTTATAAGTAATTCTTATATATAACATGCTAAGAGCAACTAACAAAATAGTTACTACAAAATAGTTAGAACTACATCACCGATATTAAAAACAAAATTGTGCACCCCAAGCAGACTTTCAAGAGAGTTTACTAGAGACTGGTGGAAAATGCAAGTCTTATCAGGATCTAGTACCCATGTTACAAAAAGAATATTTATAAATAACTAACAACTACAAAAACAAACAAGCAATTTTTAAAAGCGAGCTAAGAATTCAATGAATATTTTTTCCAAAGATGACATTCAAATGAACTAGCTATAAAATGCTCACTGTCATTAGTTACTAGGGAAACTAAAACCTAACTCATAATGACATGCCACTTCAAACCCAACGATGGCTATGTTTAAAAAAATGGAAATACACTTTGGTGAAGATGTAGGCAAACAGTGACATTCAAGATCGCTGGTGGGAATGTCAAAAGTACAGGTGCTGTGGAAAATAGTTACTCAAAAAGTGAAATAGAACTAAAGTGTGACCCAGCAATTCTATGCTCTGTTCCTAGATACACATTCAGAAGAGTTGAGCCAAAAACTTGTACGTGAATATTCATAACATCATTATTAGTAAGAGGAAAAATTTGGAAGCAACTAAATATCCAATTGATGGATTGCTAAACATACAGTGTAATACTGTACTGTTATTTATAAAAAGTACTGAGATATTGGTATATGCTACAATGTGCATGAACTTTTAAAACATGCTAAATGAAATAAACTACTTATACAAAAACTCACTTAATACATAATTCTAATTATATGAAATATCTACAATAATTAAAGCCATAGAGACACAAAGTATATTAGAGGCTGCCAGGGATAGGTGGCCTGGAAGGGACAAATGGAGCCTTTCCTTTCATTGTGATGCAAATTTAGAACTACACAGCAGGAGTGGTTGGACAACGTTATGAAGATATTGAAGTCACTGAATTGTGCACATTATAATGGTTAAGATGGTGAATTTTATGTTACACATTATACTTATTTTATCACAGTAAAAATACGAAAAAGAAAGATAATCTCATGTGGTCAGAAGGAGAGAGTAGAACAAGAGAAAGGCATATGTTTCAAGTGTTCAGAATATCACTTTTGATGGCTGTATGTAGTTTGAGTTAAAAGCGAACAAGGAAGCAGTTACAAGACTCTTGAAATACTTATTCCACTTGTACATTTATGCAGTATTGTACAATAAGGTGGTTTGTAGTCTAGTACCTATGTAGTACATTTACTGAAACATTTTTATGGATTTTCTTTTACTCTCTAGTTAAAGTCTAATATGTTTTCAAGACATAATAGTATAGGTGCCCTTACTCAATAAAGTATCAGTATATTTTCCCAGCCTCTAAAAATAAGACAAATTAAGTCTGAAGAAATATTAGGTATTTTTTGCTCTTTTTTTCACATTATAACCCTGTTTGTTTAGCATCCTCTTATAAGAATTATTTTTCAGTCCTTTAATCAGCCTTGAGTCCACTACATTGCCTATGGGCTTTCAAAATTCTGTGGTCCGATCCTTGTACAAGTTCTGAATACAGGTAAGTCATTCTTAAATCCAAGACACAGTTAAGTCATTCACTTCTGAGCTGTTATAAAGATTTTTTAATTCAAAAGGTGCAAATTCTCTGGATTTACAAGTTTCAGCTTTACAGGATTGTACAGATGGGATATTTTGTATTTGGCATGATTCAAGGAAATGGGAAGCAATACACATGTGCCAGTTTCCCCATATAACCAGCAGTTCATTTTGGAAGTGTGCCAAGACTGATCATACTTTTAAAAATACATTTTAATACTTGTACTGAAGAGATTTCACTACTGTCAAACATATAACATTGCAGGAGTTCACTTCTGCTTGCAATACAACAGAGTGGGAATTTTTCTGATTACAACTGATTATAAAAACATTTTGTACATTAAGAAATTGAGGTAATTCTTCGACAAGTTGTTCTTTGTATGTTAGAAAAGAACCTTATGTTATAAATATTAGTAATGTTTCATTTCTTCATTGTACCTATCACTTACATAAACATCTTTTCTATGTATTTTAGAGTTTGAAAGTAATGTGGAATGATTAACTATTTTTCCCTCATTGTGTAGAATATGAAATTCTGCTAGATCATGATATTATTTGATGCTGTACTTCTTATTTAAGCATTCAGTGTTCCAAATAAACAAACCTCCACTATTTTCATCATCTAGAAGTAATAATAAAGTTGTAATTATTCAACATCTCTAAGTCATGTACATATAGTTACTTTACTTCATTTAATAACCTAAAGCGGAAGGTATCAATACTTGCAAATGATTTTAAAATTTTGTTATTTAAGTAATAAAATAATTCTTTAAATTCATAAGAACAAAGCCAAGGTCTTAGAATAGCTGTTTTTATTTGAACTCAGAAAACTGTTAAATTTAAAAAATTTAATTTAAGGAATTATCAATGGACACACCCCAAAATGTGAAAATTAAACACCTCCTTATGCACGCTTAGGATGAAGGACTACTTCTTTAGTAGTTAAGTTGTATACAAAGTGAGAAAATGAGCACTGGGAACAAAGGCCAGCTAGGAAAGGGGGAAATCATATTGGAAAAAATAGCGATAAGGCAAAGGTGTCAGTAAAATATAGACAATATACTTTTGGATTTTTTAGACATGTAGAAATGTAGGCATTAAGAAGAGTGGATTTAATCATTTAAAATTATATAAGTCATTAAACAAAATTATTACTCATGAAATCTTGGTATATTGCCCTTTACACATTAAGATGTGCAAATCACAGATAATGAAAAAATATTCCTCTCATCATGAAGACAACCCTGCAAGGAACTAAAATTAGGTGTGACTATTGCAAAGTATTTGGGCTATATTGTAGCAACAGTATCAAATGAACAAATGTCAGTATTGAGTTCTAGAGTCTTTTACTGTAGCTTTTATAATTAATTGAGATGGTTCCTTAAAAGAAGCAACTCACTTAAAAAGTTGGAAAGTATAACTAGTAATTCTCTAAATTTATCAGGGATTAAAAGTAAATAAGAAGTTAAATGAAACGTGAGCTCACAACATCAGTGTAAGTCTGGCTATAAATAATGTTCAACAATTATAAAATCACATTTTTATGCTACTAACAGAGAGAAGTTAGCACATTTTAAATCTTTTTCTGATAAATTTTTCCTACTTAAGTTACTCTTTCTATAGCTTTTAGAAGATAACATTATAGACATTTCTTGGATTATAATTACTAGATTGTACTACCATGATGTTTAGAGTCTGTATCTACACACAGCTATACACTATTTTTCCCAATTGTTAAATTACATGGCACGTGCAGGAAGTATAGAGTTTTCAAAATGGTGGATTGTATCAACATAGAATTTAATTATATTATAAGGCAGGAGGAGATAGGCAGTTTTAAGGATCAGTGACTCTAATTTGGTAGCTTTATGTAATTTTAAAATATGGGGTTTGGGGGGTAAATTTTGAATATAGTAAATAATAAGTATATGTAAATTATAAAAATATACAATGAAATCCATCATCTAGTTGTTCTACTATTCAGCTGGCAAAAACAAAAAACACCATTGCCTTTACAGCCTTCTGTATGCCCCTCCTGGACCTAAGCCACTTCATCCCTCCCCCCCCCAGATGCTGTAACTATGTAAAAGTTGCTGCTTAACAGAGTGCTCAAAGTATCCACTTACTTTTCTTCACAGCTTTGGCACATCTTTGAATCACTGAGCAAAACATTATTTAAAAGTTCTCATATAATTTGTTGTAGATGAATGTCAACTGGACCAGACTGAAGACAGGAGCCCAAACCTCAATCTGGGTGGGTGCTCCACATGGGTGGACATGGACTCAACTACTGGGTCCATCACCTTCTGCCTCCCAGGATGGCACATTAACAGACAGCTGGAATTGGAAGTAAAATACAAACCTATACCCTAAGATTTGCCATGCAAATGCTCCAGGAAACATGTTAACCTGTGATAAAATGTCTTGCCCTAAGAAAATGACTTGATAATTTAACAGGGTGCATATACAACACTTTTCATCACAAGTATTCTTTCTTTCTTTCTTTCTTTTTTTTTTTTTTTTTTGACAGGCAGAGTGGACAGTGAGAGAGAGACAGAGAGAAAGGTCTTCCTTTACCGATGGTTCACCTTCCAATGGTCGCTGCGGCCGGCGCACTGTGGCCGGCGCAACACGTGATCCGAAGCCAGGAGCCAGGTGCTTCTCCTGGTCTCCCATGCGGGTGCAGGGCCCAAGGACTTGGGCCATCCTCCACTGCACTCCCTGGCCACAGCAGAGAGCTGACCTGGAAGAGTGGCAACTGGGACAGAATCCGATGCCCCGACCGGACTAGATCCCGGTGTGTGAGCACCACGGGAGGAGGATTAGCCTATTGAGCCTCAGCGCTGGCCACAAGTATTCTTTTCCATGGTAAAATTCACAAATCCCATCAAAGTCCTTCAAAGTAGAATTGGTTGCCTGTTCACAGTAGGTAGTTACTCTCTTGCTTTAATCAGCTCAGAATGTATCCCTGAACTATGCCAGTTGATTTCTCCTTTTTAAATTTATTTTTAAAAAATATTCTTTTGGGGGACGGGCATTTGTGGCATAGCTCTGAAGATGCCACTTGAGAGGAGAGAAGACATCATCGTGGCTGCCAGTCACGGGGCACAGCCAGCTGCCGGCTGGAAGTCTGCCTCTTACTGTACCAAGACAGGAAGAAATCACCTCATGCCCCACGCTCTCAGCCTCAGCTGGGAGGGAATTCCACAGTCACACTGACTTCTACTTCAGCCTGGAGAACTGACTGGGGTCTGAGCAACTGGCAGGCTGGGAGCAGGGAAGCAGCCTTGCTTCCTTCTCCTCCCCACTCCCGCAGGGTACATACTCCACTCAGCAGCGAAGAGTCACGCCGTGCACCTCTGTTCTACCAGCATTGTAGTCAGAGTCAGGGCAAGGCGGGGGGCAAAGGACAGATCCCCTGCACACTGCAACCGTGGGAGTTTGGGGCCATAAGCTGTAGAGCTACGCGAACACACTCTATGTGAGCAATGGAGAGTCACCTTAGCTTCTAGGGGCTAACACCAGAGGCAGCCCATAAAAACGTCTGCTCCCACCCTGTGAAATCTGGGTAATGAACCCCCCCCATACCCTACAAATTCAGGACCATAACAATGAATTCTAAATTTCTTAAGGCCACTGGAATGTACCTGGTAGATGTAGGGAAGAACCTACCTACATCGCACCTCTCTGGACTCCTATGCCCTGGAGTAAAATCTTCCATATATGTTGTAGTCACCCTGTAGGACTGGAACAGGTTCCAGTTCACACCTCCTAGTCCTAGGGCTAGTGCTGTAGTGTGTAAGCCACACATATAGGACTAGTGCTAGTATTATAAGCCACATCACCAGTTGGACTCTCCTAGCAGGACCTGAGAAACAGTCCATCTGTGTCCCATAGTCCTAGAGCCACCGCAATTAATGCCACAAGCCCTGGCATCATTCAGGCTTGAGAGTAGGACTAGGGAAAAGCCACTCTTATCCCCCTCTGCACCAAGAACAATGCTCTGGCTATCACATTTGCCAAGGAGACAGACACTGAACTCTCTGTGGATCAAAGATATGCACCCAGGAAACCCTTATCCATCTCAAAGCCACATTTCTGTCCCTAAAAACTGCATCAGACTAGTCCACTGGAATCACTTACAGACACAGCTGACACTGATTATGACAAAAGAAATCAGTAAGGGACTACACTCCTGGGCCTCAACAAAATGACATGTCTCAGTTCTCATCCATCAATAATAACCTTGAATGCAAATGGATTAAATCTGCCAAAGACTAAGGTTTGCTGATTGGATACCATCATCACTCCACTACTGCCTACAAAAAACTCACTTCATAAAGATATACACAGACTTGGAGCCAGCGCTGTTAGGTACTGGGTAAAGCCACTGACTGCAGTGCTGGTATCCCATATAGGCCCCAGTTCAAGTCTTGGCTGCTCTCTGTTGTGGCCTGGGAAAGCAGCACAAGATGGCCCAAGGCCTTGGGCCCTTGCACTCTGCATGGGAGACCGGAAGAAGCTCCTTGCTCCTGGCTTCAGACCGGCACAGTTCTGTCCATCGCAGCCAACTGGGGAGTGAACCAGTGGATGGAGGACCTCTCTATCTTTCTCTCTCTCTCTCTGCCTCTCTGTAACTCTGCCTTTCGAATAAATAAATAAATAAAGCTTTTTTTTTTAAGATATACACAGACTAAAAGTGGAGGAAAAAGATATGAGGCAAATGGAAAACAAATGTAAGCAGGAGTAAGCTATCCTTATATCAGATAAAACAGACTTTAGGGGCTGGCGCTGTGGCGCAGTGGGTTAACGCCCTGGCCTGAAGGGCTGGCATCCCTTATGGGTGCCGGTTCTAGTCCCAGCTGCTCCTCTTCTGATCTAGCTCTCTGCTATGACTTGGGATAGTAGTGAAAGATGGCCCAAGTCCTTGGGCCCCTGCACCCGCGTGGGAGACCTGGAGGAAGCTCCTGGCTCCTGGCTTCGGATCAGCACAGCTCTGGCCATTGTGGCCATATGGGAAGTGAACCAGTGGATGGAAGACCTCTCTGTCTCTACCTCTCTCTGTAACTCTTTCAAATAAATAAAAATAAATCTCAAAAATAACACACTTTAAATCAAAAAGTGTAAAAAGAGATAAAAAATGACATATTTTGACAAAAGATTCAATTCAGCAAGAAGACATAACAATTCTAAATATATATGCACCCAACAAAAGACCACCCAAGTATATAAAGAAAATACTACTAGACCTAAAGGGAGAGAGATAGACTCCAATACAATGAGTGGGTGAGTTCAATAGCGCACTCTCATCAATAGACAGATTATCCAGGAAAAGAAAATCAATAAAGACACATCAGAGTTTAAACATACTATTGAACAAATGGATGAACAGATATTCACAGAAAATTTCACCCAATAGCTACAGAATACACATTCTTCTGAGCAGCACATGGAACATTTTCAAGGATAAACTGCGTATTAGGCCATAATTCAACTCTCAGCAAATTCAAAAAGACAAATCATACCATATGTCTTCTCAGACCATAAAGGAATAGAAGTAGATATAAAAAAAAAGAACAATAGAACACTCATGAATTCTTGGAAATTAAACATGCTACCAAAAGATCAATGGGGCATTGAAGAAATTAAAGAAATCAAAAACTTTCTTGAAATAAATGAAAATGAAAGCACAATATATCAAAATTTACGGGATATAGCATAAGCAATATTATGAGGGAAGTTTATAACAGTAAGTGCTTACATTAAAAAGAGAGAAATGTCTCAAATTAAATATCTAATGATACACATCAAAGACTTAGAAAAACAAGAACAAGTCAAACCCCAAATCAGCAGGTGATAAATCATAAGGATCAGAGCCTAAATAAAATAAAGCAAAATTTAAAAAAATATAAAACACCAAAACAGAAAGTTGGTTTTTGAGAAGATAAACAAAATAAACTTCTAGCCAGACTAACAAAGTAAAAAAAAAAAAAAAACCCTCAAAATTAGAGATGAAAAAGGAAACACTGCAACAGACACCACTGAAATACAAGGGATTTTAAGAACTCCTATGGAAAACGATATGCTTATAAATTGAAAAAACTCAAAGAAATGGATCAATTCCAAGATTAATATAACCTACCAAGATTAAATAAAAAAGATACAGGCTATGTAAACAGATGCATAACAAAGAATGAGATTGAAGCAGTAATCGAAAGTCTTCTATCAAGGAAAATCTGGGACCTGATGGCTTTACTACTGAATTCTATAAAACATTCTAGGAGGAAATAACTTCAGTTATTTCAAAATGTTGAATTCTTCAACATTCCAAACTTCAAACTATTCCAAAATGTTGAACAGGATGGAAATTTGCCAAACTCTTTTTTGAGGCCAGCACCAAAGTCATGACACATAAACTACAGAACTATATCCTTAATGAACATAGATGCAAATATTATCAACAAAATACTAGCAAACAAACCCAAAACCACATAAAAAAGATCACAGGTCAAGGGGCTGGCATTGTGGCATAATGGATTGAGCAATTACTTGCAGTGTTGGCATCCTATATGGGTGCCAATTTGAGGCCAGCTGCTCTACTTCCTTTTCAGCTCTGTTAAGGACCTGGGAAAGCAGAAGAGGATGGCCCAAGTCCTTGGGCTCCTGCACCCAAATGGGAAACCAGATGAAACTCCTGGCTTCTGGCTTCAGACTGGCCCAGGCCTGGCCATTGCAGCCATTTGGGGGTGAACCAGTGTGTGGAAGATTTCTCTCTCTCTCCCTGTCACTCACTCTCTGTAGCTCTGCCTTTCAGATAAATAAAATAAATTCTAAAAAAAATTTAAAAAGATCATATATCATCATCAAGTTGGATTTATCCAAGAAATCCAAGAGTGGTTCAACATTTACAAATCAATAAACAGCATAAAGCACATCAACATAATGAAGAACAAAAACCATATGGTCATCTTAATAGATGCAAGGAAAGCATCTGGTAAGATTCAACAGCCCTTCATGGTAAACTCTCTCCACAAATTAGGTATACCAAGAACATTCCTCAAAATTATGAAGCCTATATGTGACAAACCAGCAGCCACCATCATACTGAATCAAAGAAACCAAAAGCATTTCCCCTCAGATCTAGAATAAGAATGTCCAGTTTTGCCACTCTTATTCATTATGTACTGGAAGTTTTAGGGAAAGCAATTATGGACAAGAAAGAAAGGGCATCAAAATTGGAGAAGAGGAAGTCAAATTAACCGCGTTTGCAGATGACATGATGTTATACATGTGAAAACCTAAACATTCCACTAAAAAGCTGTTAGAATTGATAAACCAATTCAGTAAAGTTGCAGGTTAGAAAAGAAACATACAATAAACAGTAGCTTTTGGTTGCTGATGATAAACTCACAGAAAGAGACATCAAGAAATAAATCCCATTCACAATAGTCACAAAAAATCAAATATTGAGGAATAAATTTAACAAAAGATGTGAAAGAGCTCTACAATAAAAATTATCAAACATCATTAAAATAAATCATCAAGGACACAAAAAATAGAAGGACATTCTGTGCTCACAGATCCGGACAGCCAATATCATTAAAATGTACTGCTTAAAGTATTTACAGAGCCAATGCAATCTCTGTCAAAATATCAATGATATTCTTTACAGAGTTAGGGAAAATAATTCTAAAATTCATATGGTATCACAAAGACCCCGAATAGCCAAAGTGATCCTGAGCAAGAAAAACCAAGCTGGAGGCATTGCAATACCTGATTTCTAACCATACTACAAAGCTATACTAATTAAAGTAGCTTGGTACTGGCATAAAAACTGATACATCAATGGAACAGAATAGAGAGCCTAGAAATTAACGCACGTACATACAGCCAATAGATTTTTGATAAAAGGGCTCAGACCATACAGCAAAATACGGATAATCTCTTCAACAAATGGTGCTGGCAAAATTGGATGTTTATATGTAAAAGAATGAAATTAGATCCATACCACTCACCATAAACAAAAATCAACTCAGGATGGATCAAAGACCTAAATTTAAGATCTGAGACTATGAAGCTGTTAGAAGAAAACATAAGGGAAATACTCTAAGACATTGGTGTAGGGGACATTCTTGGACAGATCCCCAAAGGATGGGCAACAAAAGAAAAACTCAACAAATAGGACTATATCAAACTCAGAAGCTTCTGTATAGCGAAGGAAATGATCAGTGAAGAGACATCCAATAGAATGAGAAATATTTGCAAATCATCTATCTGACAAAGGATTAATATACCGAATATATCAGCAACTTAAAAAGCTCAACAATAACAAAAACAACCAATCCAGTTGAGAAACGGGCAGAGGACTTCAATAGGCAGTTCTCCAAAGAAGAAATACAAATGGCCAACAAATATATTAAGAAATGCTCAGCATCATTATCCGTCAGGGAACTGCAATTCAGAACTACGATGAGATATCACCTCGCCCCTGTCGGAATGGCTAAAATCCAAAACACAGAGAGTAACAAATGCTGGCAAGGATATTGACAAAGGGAAACACTTACACATTGTTGGCGGTAATATAAATTAGTGCAGCCACTACGGAAAACAATGTGGAGATGTCTTAAAAAAATAGAATAGACTTGCCAAATGATCCAGCAATCCCAGTACTGAATATATACCCAAAAGACTTGAACATAATGTATCAAAGAGATACCTGCACTACCATGTTTATAGCAGCACTGTTCACAATAGCCAAAATTTAGAACCAACCAAGGTGTCTATCATCAGATGAATGAATAAAGAAAATATGGTGTATATACACAATGGAATAATATTCACCTTTAAAAAGAATGAAATTCTACCATTTGCAGTAAAATGGATGCAACTGGGGAACATCATGTTGAGTGAAATAAGCCGGACCCAGAAGGACAAATATCACATGTATAATATATGTGGGAGTTAAAATTTAAAAAACAAAGGAATATCGGTATCAGTATTTCTGTAAATACAATTTTGTAAAACTTTGTTTTATACCTTTGTCAAACCAGTGGTTAATAATGTTATACTACTACAGTTTAATTATCTGTGATTACTTTAAAATTTACTGTTTTTGAGTGAAATGGTCATTTTTCCATTCAATTGTTATTTATAGCCATTGTCTATATTCCCACTAAACTACGGCCTTTTTTTTACTTGCTAATTTTCTTATTTGAAGTATTAAGCCTTTATACTGTAATGTAATGTAATTTTAAAATATATTATCTCAAAAAGACAAAGGAGAAAGAGGGTAGGAGAGAGGGAGAGAGAGGAAGAGAGAAGGTAGAAGGGAGGAAAGGAATATCATTATGTTCCTAGAACTGTATCCGCAAATCACATTGAATCTGTTAAAAATGAATTAAAAGTTAAGGTTAAAAATTTTTTAAAAAGCAATGAAAGAAAAAAAATTGCCTCTTGGGATGCCTGTGTCCCACATCAGAGTATCTGGGTTCCTGGCTCTGCTCCCAATTCCAGCTTCCTGTTAAGGCAGCAGGTGATGGCTCCAGTGCTTGGGTTCCTGCCATCCATGTGAGAGACCCAGATTGAGTTTGTTGGTACTTGTTCTGGCATTGGACCAGCCTCTGCTGTTGTGGTCATTTGGGGAGTGAGTTAGTAGATGGGAGATCTCTATGTGTCCCTGCCTTTTGAATAAATAAAATACATAAAAATAAACATATATTTGGTGAGTGTTTTCTTTTTTTAAAAAAAAATTTGAAAGGCAGAGTGACACACACACACAGACACAGATCTTCCATCTGCTGGTTCACTCCCCAAATCATTGCATCTGCCAGGGCTGGGTTAGGCAAAAGCCAGGAGCCAGGAACTCCAGCTGGGTCTGCCATGTGGGTGGAAGGAACTCAAATACTCAGTGCATTTGCCACCTCCCAGGTATGTTAAGAGGGAGCTGGATCAGAAGGAAAGTAGCTAGCAGTTGACCTATTGCTCACATGTGGGATGCAAGTGTCCCAAGTGACAACTTAAGCTGTTATGCCACACCAACTGCATTGGCAAATGTTTTTTCATTTCATAGTTGTGCATGTTGTAATATTTATGCAGTTCATGTACATTATTGTATCGATTTTATTAAAATATGGCTTTCTATACCACTGTGTGAATAAACCCCAATTTTGAAAACCAAAAATGAACAGTTCATGATAGGTCTACTCCCTTGATAAACTATATGCCAATAGTAACAAAACTATGATAAGATTTTATATTATATTCTTATTTAAAAGAATATTAGTTATATAATATATTTAGTATTACAAAGACTGCCATGTATTAGATATAAAGAACTACTAAGTGCATGGTGTTCTATATAACAGCCATGTGGGATAAGTAGTGCTATTACTCCCAAAGAAGAGATGAGTTTCAATCAAATTAACCAATTTGTCTCACATTTCCTACAACTAAGTGGTAGTCCTATTTCAGGAAGCCAGGGAGTCTGACCCTCCACAAAATGCTTTTGGTCATTATGCTTTGATGTCTCCCCATGTTTCTTGACATGGAGTATGATCTCAATACATTACCAAGCCATCACAATTTTTCAGAATACAATTGGTAAAATAAAATGTATTGCTATATCTTCAAATATGTCTTGTATTTTGTCTCAGCAAGGATTTATGCTCATTCAAATTTATGGTATTTTCTTCCTTTTCTCCTAATTTTTCTATAATATTTGCATTCAATTAGAAATTGTAAGATCAATGGGTACAAGACATTTTTTATATAATCATGAGTTAAATTACTTTTGAGGGAAAATAAAGCAAAACATATATACTCATATAAGTATGAATGGTTACTGACTGAAATATAATCAGTGATTATACTTAGATTCTAGATGAAGGAAAACAGATTTCTGAATTTCTTGTATTGATATAAGTATTGTATTTTTTCTTAGTGAAAATGTTCCATGAGTAATAAAAATGTAATGAAAATTTAAAATGAAAAATATGATGCAATTTGCTTTCTTCCATTGATTACCCAGTGCTTACAGACAGCAATGAAGGCAGGTGGGGAACATAGCTGAGCACCCTCCTTCCCTACAGCAATGTGAACCATTTCAGTAGTGCTGGATAATTTAAGGATAATATTGTCATTGTTCCCAGAGTGAACAAGCCTCGTTCCATTACCACAGCTGCATAAAGGACACTTCACAACCACCTGCAGAAATGTCTTCAAAATGTGTCCTAGAGACTCTGCGTGTGCCGTTTCACAGTTTCCTTGCATGACATAAACCATGTTAATTTACTAAGATTCTTCTGCTTTCAACAATTCAAGGAGTCTAGTTGTACACTTGCATTTCCACTGAAGCAAAAGGAAATAGTTGCTGGCTATACATGAGGGCCATTGCTTTTAATTGTCAATAGTGTAGTTCTATACAATGCTATTTTGCTTTAAGATCATTCTGCCAAGTTGCACAATCTTGTCATATGAGTTTTTGTAATTTCTTAAAGATTTATTTGAAAGGCAGAGTTGAGAGAGAGAGAGAGAGAGAGAGATGACAGAGAATCTTCCAGTCACTGATTCACTGTACTCCCCAAATGGCTACAATGGCCACAGCTAAGCCAGAAGCCAGAAATTTTATCTGGGTCTCCTACTTCGGTGCAGGGGACCAAGTGCTTGGGGCATGGGGCATCCTCCTTTGCTTTCTCAGGTGCATTAGCAGGGAGCTGGATTAGAAGTGAAACAGCTGGGACTCCAACCAGCCCTGTTATGTGATGCTGGTGTCGCAGACGGCAGTTTAACCCACTATTCCACAGAGCCAGCCCCAGGAATGTATTACTATTATTATATTATTCTTTTTAAAATGTGATTTTTAATTTACTATTGTCACCATTATCTACTATACTTATTGCTGGTTTGTCCAAATGACTCAGTTTTTCTCACTGTATTAACAATATATTTTACATCATAAAAAAGAATCCTAATTCAAGAGAAAATTTGTCTTGACATAGGGTTAAAGTCCTCAAGATTTGCTTTATGGATGATCTGAACCACTGAACACATGTTCCAAAGACAAGGAGTTTATAAATGCAAATACAAGAGTTCCTCAAAAAGTTCACAGAAAAGTAAATTTAAAAGATACATTTCAGTGCCAAACATTTTGAAATCCATGCATGGTGTTTACACAACATGCAGTTCTGTAAATTTTTCAAGATTCCTCACAGCTGGCCCTTCCATTAACACATTTCAATGTGAAATTAAATCTCATTTTTTCTATTGCATTTTTTTTTTTTAAAAGATTTTGTTTACTTGAGAGGTAGAGTTATAGAGAGAGGGCGAGAAGACAGAAAGATCTTCCATCCACTGACTCACTCCCCAGACTGTCTCCATTGCCAGAGCTGAGCTGATCTGAAGCCAGGAGCTTCTTTCCCGGTCTCCCACACAGGTGCAGGGGCTCAAGCATTTGGGCCATCTTCTACTGCTTTCCCAGGCCATAGCATAAAGCTGGATCGGAAGAGGAGAAACTGGGACACAAACTGGCACTGCAGGTGGAGGCTTAGCCTACTCTGAAATAGTTTCAAGTTTTCTTCTTCAGAAATCTTATTTCCATTTTTGCTTCAGAAACTGTTAAGAGCAGCTTCAAACTACTCAGTGGTTTTGGCCTGAGCTGTGGGAGCTACAGCTCAGTCTTGGTGGCAGGCTGAACTTTCCAGTCTGTAGCAGGGAATTGCTGAATAAGCACCGAGGGCACTTGCAGACCTTCAGACCCATCTGCAATGTCAGCTTGAGGAGCAGTAACCTCTGGAGCCAGGGCAGTCCCTACATCTTTAAGTTCTTGCGTGGGCACAGCTTTACAGCAGCCGCCTGCCCGTTCTTTTATTTCAACCTCTTCTGGATCTCTGTAGAAGTCGAGATCTCCTATACGCGTTCAAAGGAGATGAGACCATAGATGCAGAGAAACTCCCGTGGCAGCATATACCACATCAGACCCACTGAGTAGCTCTGTTATTTTTGCATGGGATGGCAATGTCCACATGGCAGGAGAGTCTGTGTTACACAGAGCTATGGTAGGCAAGTTCACATAAGGTACCACTGTGAGAGTCTGGTGGTCAGCCCTGGGAACAGTAAGCACCAGAAGATACGGCTCCCAGAAGGCTGCTTGGATCTGGTTAGCGAAGGTTCCAGGCGTGAAGCGGCCAGCAATAGGAGTAGCTCCAGTGGTAGCAGCAAACTTCAGCACAGCCCTCTGGCCAGTGTTCCTGAAGGATATCACACCGACATCAGCAGAGTTTTCAATGGCCACAATGGCACGAGCTGCCAACAGAAGTTTTCCCTAGTCTTCTTCAGATTGATGATATAGATGCCATCACTTTTCCTTTTGTAGATGTCCTGTTCCATTTGGAAGTCAAGATTGGTGCCACCTAAGTGGGTTCCTGCTGCAAGGAACTTGGACATCCTCCTCCTCCTTCATTTACAGGACATCAGGGGCTCCAGACAGTGTAACAGCTTCCCTTTAAGTTATATCAAGAATCAAGAACAACGCTCTATGAACCCCTAGCTAGGTAGCACAGAAAGCTATCTTTTTAAAATTTATTTGAAAGGCACACACACACACACACACATCAAGAGAGATCTTCGTCTGCTGTTTCACTTCCCAAATGCACTCATTAGCAAGGGTTGAGCCACGCCAAAATCAGGAGCCCAGAACTCAATCCAAGTCTTTATGTGGGTGACAGATTTCCAAGCATTTGAGTTTTCAGCTATTGCTTGCCACAATGCAAATTAATTAGAAGCTGGAATCAGAAGCACAACTGGGATTGGAGCCAACTATTCAACAAGGATGTGGGCATCCAAAGCAGCATCTTGACTGCTGACAAACCCCAAAATTAAAACTTTAGATTAAAAAATTAAAGACCTCATTTTTTAAAATTTTGTTAAATGTAACCTATTCTATGTTCACTTGGTCATTTTTCTTGCCTTCAGAACTGAAGTGTATCAACAATGGGTTTTGAATCCCTTCTTAAATGACTGGAATCAATGATTTTGAGAACTATTGCTATAGGCAATAGGCAAGTCTAAGAGTGACATTGGGTAGCTTCCACTAAATTAATATAGAAGAATTATAACCAAATCATTAGCTGATATCATTAAGAAATAAAGCAAAAACTGTAATTATGCATTAATTACAAGTAGAAATCAATGACATCATTAGTGAGGAAACAAGTATTTCTCTGAAATGGAAATTGTAAACTCAATAAAACTTTTGGCTTTCATTTATCTTTCTTGGTAACTTATTGATATTTGGTCTCAGTGACAGTTAAGGCATCCCATTCATTCATTGAGTGGACTAATTTCAAGTGTAATAGGAATAAGCTATTCCTGAGTCCTTCCTTCTGAAAGTGTTCATGGATATATTTTCAACTTGTTCCTCTGGTGGGAGAGGATTTCCTTTTTTCTGTTCTCCCTCCCTCCCTTCCTATTTTGTATATAGTTTTATTTAAGTTCTATCTATCTGTAAGTATCTTGGCTTTTCTCTCTGCTTCACCTCTGACTTTCCCTAGATCTCTTATTGCCCCCTGTTTGCCCTGTTACCTATCTAATCTGTACCTTTTTGAGTACTGATTTAACCCTTTCTACCAATATTTTTCCTCCCTTTCCTTCTTTCTTTTTCAACCGACTGTCTTTCTTCTGTATTTCTCTCAGCTTTCTCCTCATGGCACTTCTGACGCTTATCTGCCCATTCTTATCACAAATTCTCCTGGGTGTTTAGATCTGTTCTTATTTCATTGCTTCTCCTGCTTCTCACCATCTCTTGCTATTAATTCCAATGTGTCTCCAATTTGAAAGCTCTATGTGCACCTATGGCTTTTTTTTTTTTAAATTTTTGAGCTCTGCAACTTCCCACCTATTTAAGTTAGAAATATATAGTATCACAGTGTAAAAAAAGAAAAAAAGGAAAAATGTTAATGTGATGGTTTACTGATAAATGTATAAGAACACTAACACACACACACACAGTGAATTTCACTCATCAAGATAGCTTACCAAAACCAATTTTATTGGTTTTCTTTCAAAGTTTTTTAAAACCTCAAATGTTTTGAGGTCAAGCTGTCATGTTTTTACTGTAGTATGTAGTCAAATATTGTCAGTTTGTACTATGTAATATTCTGATAAAGTGGGTTTTTTTCTTAATTTAAAAACCCATTCCTTAATTGTCATTCAGTGTTCTCCTTAGAGAAGCTAAAAATATGTACATGAGTGAAATTTTCATGAAGTTAATGTTTATAGTCATTTCTGGGTTAAAGAACAAGATTTATTTCACTTTATAGGCATATTTTTCATGACATTTGTCCCATTGCATTATTATCAAAAGGTTGTAGTGCTGAATGTGGGAACTTTTGCAGGAAGACTTACTGTCAGTGATTATGTAAACTTCTAAGCAAAGGCAAGCTCCATTATGCACCCTGACTGTCAAAAATCCTTTGCGGGTTACATACTGCTGAACATAGCAGGTTTCTGTCTACCAGGATTACACAGGAGATTTAGACTGCATTATAAGTATAAAAATATGTAGGTATTTTTTTCACCAATAGTTTGACCCAAAGGTATTAGCTTGTTAGAATCATACCCACGGATGCTGGTTGTATTTTCTCTTTTAAACATATGATGAAGAATTTGTTGGGAAATACAATGTCAAGGTTCCTTTTTGAAACCCATAACTCGTAGAGTACCAGACAAGAAACTGACCTGGGTAGCTATGTATTTTTTTTCAACCACATTTTGAAACTTGCATCTACTAGCCACAAAGATGAACGTGCTTATCTTGTGATTGTTGAGAAGGTCTTGTTTTATTGCTTCCCTTATTCTAAATCCTTGCTGGAGAGACTTCAGGATATGGCATGAAATCATTCAGGATATTTGCCTTCATTGACTTTGGATGCATGTCTAAATACACAAATACAGAAAGATTTACCATAACATACTTTGCACATACAACCGTGGGTAATTTTTTTTTTTACTAAGGACATTGTTTGTTTTGGCCATTTTTCTATATTCCACATTAGTGCTTCTCAGGAGGTGGGGAGAAATGAGAGCATATTCTCCAAAATGAATGAGTCACAATCCCTTGCAGTCCAGGGATGGCTCTTTGGGATGGCCCTCCTGAAATCCCAGCAGTCCTGATGACCGTCAGCCAATGGTACAGACCAGAATGTGGTGTGTGCTAGGACAGGTCAAAGACCGTTGACAACCACTGTCCTACATAAAGCAAAAAGCTTATTTTAAGTCAATAGGAAATAGAAATTGCAGAATTTTGACAGGCTCCACCTAAATCGCTAAATCTTACAAAATTGTTTTAATGACTACTCAGCATGTTTGAGGAAAAGGTATACATAATACCCTTTATATTATACATGTATTTTATCACATAGTAAGGAATGCTGAGGTGCTTAATCCAGGCAATAAGTGAAAAAATTTTACATTTCTCTATGTGTCAGTATACAGGATTCTGAAGGTGGATCTTGAACTCAGCGCTCTGTTTTCCAGGATAGCCTTGTAATTTGTCAGCCGGGCCAACTGCTGCTGATTAGGACTTAGTGGCTTCAGGCTGGCTGTGATAAGTTAATAAATCTGTTAAAGAACCATGTAGGGCCCCCGAAACTGGCTTACTGGGCAGTGCCGGCCTCCTGGGGGAGTCAGTTTGCCATGCTTGCTCCAAAGTATCTTTCTTTCTTTGTTTTTTAGTTATTTGACAGAATTAGACAGTGAGAGAGAGACAGAGAGAAAGGTCTTCCTTCCATTGGTTCACCCCCAAAATGGCCGCTATGGCCGGATCTACCCCGATCTGAAGCCAGGAGCCAGGTGCTTCTTCCTGGTCTCCTGTGTGGGTGCAGAGGCCCAACCACTTGGGCCATCCTCCACTGCCCTCCCAGTCCACAGCAGAGAGCTGGACTAGAAGAGGAGCAACTGGGACTAGAACCCAGTGCCCATATGGGATGCCAGCACCGCAGGCGGAGGATTAACCAAGTGAGCCACAGCGCTGGCCCCGAAGTATTTTTCACAGCTTCATTCACAGGAAGTACAGCAAAGGCTGCGAAGTCATAGTGATTCTTGCGTTAACACGTGAGAGACTAGAGTGAAGTCTCCTCTCCTTGTTGCATCTCTCAGTGCTTCCATGATTGACTGGACCATCTTGGACCACTGGTCCATGTTGATGGTTGTTTAGATCCCAGGGACATCTCTCTGCCAGATTCCTTGTCCTCCTGACCAAATTCCCCAACTTCAGAATTTGTAGATTTTATAGCAGGTGGTATTCTTTCCCAAAGATATATTATTTATGTCATTATGGAGCACATACAGAGCTAGGTTAAGCAATTCCTCCAGGCGCCACGAGCTGCTGGTTCTCGCACTGATCCAGTAACTTTTTGAAACTAAAGGCCCTTTCTCCCATCACTGCCAGTAGCATCTTCCTGGTCATCTCACTGCCATAACCCACGCAACCAAACCCCACATACCACACCAGAAATATGATTTTATCATTTCATTCAGATGTCTGTTCAAATATCTGTTCCTCAGAGAGACTTTCTGTATCTACTTTGTCTAAAAACAGATCCTGCACTTTGCCTGAATCTTGTCTTTGTGCTCATTCCAGCACAAGTCATATTCCTACAAACAACAGAGGTTTTACCCTGTGTGTGGATTACTCCTCTCTCTGGTAGAGCATTAGCTCCATGAGGGTAGCACTCTACCCATTTTCTTCTCTACTGCAATTGGCCAGAGAATGCACTTACTTGGTCAATGAATAAATCGTAGCATTGACTGTAACAATAAAAAATGGAAAAATGATCTATCATATGAAGATAGTTGAATAGCTTATTTAATCATGACTAAAACAGTTATGTGAATATGTAAAATGATGTCTATATATTTCTTACTAAGTAGAGATTTTTGTTGTAACATTATGTGGATAAATCAAGATCTAGAGTTATGTTTGCATTATCATAGCAATGTTTATATAAGTGGGAACAAAGACCTAGAGGAAGAAATCTCAAAATATTTGTAGTACTTGTTCTTGGAGGGAGACACCACAAGTTTGTTTCCGATTCCTTCCAAATTTTGAGCAATTATGATTTATTGTTCATAGACAGAAAAAGATGATCATTATGCCCTTAAGAATGAATATATATAAAACAGGGTGAACTTTGTTTCCTCTATATAGAGAAGCAAAAAAAAATAAAAAGACATAAGAAATGTAGCATAGCTAAATATTATAGATAGGGCATTAATATGATAGTTGAACTAAGTATGAAACTTTTAACAACTAATAACATTATTGAGTATTTACTATGTGCAAGTATTATTGAAGAGCTGTTATCAAAACAGACTGCCTATTTATCACAATTATAAAATGAAATCATCACCATAATGTTGATCCCCATGTAAACACGTGTCACATGGAGGTCCCTAAACTTCCCAAATATACCTAGCTGAGAAATGGCAGATCTAGCATCTGAATACTTGTCTGAGGGTCATACTTTCAACTTCCAGGTAGGAATAAGGAAAAGGGTAACTACTTTTGAACCAAGGATAATGCTATTTTATTCATACATTTTTATCTTATGAAATTAGTTTTTAAGCAATGTTGTATTAAAATATATTTTTAGCTATTTGAAATGTCTTTTTTGTTTTAGTAAAACATAGAATGCAGAACTGATTACCTGGAAAAATGAGCAAGTTGTAGATGAAAATTGGTGCTACAGCATACATATTGTCTCAAAGGCAATTCTGATTTTCTGGTAACATACTAGCTGGCCTATGGCAGACAACAAATGGACTTCATAAATCAGAATTCCATATAGATGTCTTATTGAATCTCATCTCATTTCTTTTAATCTGTGTAAGATTAACAGGGTTTTGCATCTAGATGCCGTTTTGATGTGGTCTAAAAATCTTCTTTAATGATGCTCATGCTTGATACAAAAACTAACAAAATAATTACAGTTCTGTTATGTGATGAGCATGAACTTTTAAATCTGTGGAGTTAAATTTGTTTGACCCTTTCAAGTTAACATTTCACTGTGATACAATCATGAAGCACATCATCCAGGTTTGTGATTTATAATGGATCTTCAAGTGGGAGATGTTAATGTTTCTGATAATATTGACTATGGACCACTTCAGTCCCAAAGAACAAAGTAACCCAATTATCATTTTCACCATTAAGAATTCTAGCTATTTATTATATATTATAATTGGTTTAATTACATAACTATAAAAGTGATTGAAGCTGTAGCTGACATTGGAAAATTCCTTTATAAAACATATACCTGGTATTTTTCTCAGTGAAAACAGCTCAGGAAATTTAATTTAGGATGTCAGGTGGTACAATAGGTTATACATTAACTTGTCTTCTCTGAAAAATTAAATTTGAATTTAGCTCTGGTCACAAATGAAATGATTCATTTGGTACATGCCACTAAGGATCCTCACAAAGCCAAAATGACATTTCATTGAAAAATCACCCACTTAAAAAAAGTCTATAGTCACAGGGATTTTTCAAGAAAAATAAGCAAGTGCACAGAGAAAAATGGAAGATACCATTGTAAGTTGTGGGCTGCTGAAAATTTGAGGAAGGAAAGCACTGTAAGACTTATGAGCTTTTCTTCAGTCAAAATTCCTTAAATTTAAGCATATATTTTAAGATTCTAGAAGATTATTTACTTATATTAAGGTAAAAAATTTTTTATCTACTTGTCACAGGTTTAGTTAAATGCCACTTTGTATCAAATTATTATGGATTACTGAGCTCACCGTAACAATGATCTAATTGTGATTGTAGACCTATGGGCTTTGTTTCAATTTCCCTATTTCTTCAGATAAATAAGGAAATATTCTAAGTCATATACTCTCCTCATTTTGGGGACTAAGAAAAGGTACAGCTGATACATTTAAAGATAAACTTAGTTTAGAATTAATGCTTATTTTGTTCATTATTCTAGAATTATCAATATCCTAGTTATATAGCAAGTATTTTCAGATGTTGAAATCAGTTGCCAAGAATAAAATTCCCCTAACAAGCATTAGAAGCCTGGTTTATTCATATTTTATGTTATTGAAGTATATTACTCAAAAATAAAAATCATCTTAAAATGCTTCACATTTCAGGCATTTATTTTTATTGGATGCTAAATAGATACTCTTGGGGCAAATGTTTGACCCAGTGGTTAAAAAGACTCTGGTGAAAAAGCCTGCACCCAATGTTGGAGTGCCTGGGTTAGAGTCCCAGCTCTGCTTCTGCTTCTGGCTTCCTGCCAATGGGAAGCACTGTATGCAGTGGTGACGCCTCAGGTAACTGGATCCTGCCACCAGACCTAGACTGAATTCTGGGTTCCCAGCTCTAACCATTGAAGGCATTTGGGTGGTAAATTGGTTGATGGGAACATTCTCTGCTCTCTTCTCCCTGTTTCTCAAATATGTCAACAACAAAAAAACTTATACAAAAACCATTTCATTAAAAATGATATTTATGAAAATAAATTGACACTACTAATTTTTTGAGGGGGGTCTTCAAATTTGAAAAGACTATATACTTTCTCAGTCAGACCATGACCATTTTATACTCAGCTACAAATAGAAAACAAATCATGTCTAGTTCACCCAGGACTGCTTTCATCTTCTGCCTGATAACTGACATATTACTGAATGAGTGACCTTGGGCATCTTGCTTCTCAAGGCTATTCTTGCTGGGCTAGCCAAGACAATAGATAGTTTCAGGCTGCAGTTTTAGCTTGGCAGATCAATTCCGTATCTCCATCAATGGAGAGGGGGCTATGATGAAAATGTATATCATGGCTTAGCAAAATTAATCAAACAATTTATTCACAAAAATCCTGAATTTTAAATCCAACACTATTAGGCAAAGGTCCTTGCTTAACAAATCTTAATGGACCTTGAACAAAGGGGCAAACTTCACTTTAAGTTGATTAAGACCTAAGGGTCACACAGCAAGATCTGCAATGAAAATGTCATAGGATTTGCATATGCTAATTCATCCTTCCTTAATGGAAACATGAAAATATGTTTTTACAGAAAAGAATGTATTGACTTTTTGGCAAACCCTTCTTTAAGCACAATGAGTCTTTATTTTAAAACACCACTATTCTCATTGAAAGAATTCAATGCATTGGAATGACTGGAAAAAAATACAAGCCAAACTAAGTACGCACACTTAAAATGTAGAAACAAATGTACCAAACTCTTCAATAAAATGCAAAAAACAGACAAGGAAACACACTGTAACTGTATTTCATATGGCCATATATTTTCTTTTCTGTATTCCATAATACATTTAATATCTTGTGAACCTTAAAAATGACAAATTATGTAGAGTTGGTCTTATGCAATAATATCTAACCTTATATTCTCTAGTGAGGCTTTAACAGATATAATTAATAAAGGATTTTCTCTTAAGTTTTCAAATGTAATGGTTGAAGCTTCTAGGGTGATTTGATTGTTTTCAGATTTTTAAAATCTGATTTAAAGATATGAACAATTATGGAAACAATGAAAGACAATGTTGGAAATATGCATTGTATTGTTTCTTTTTTTTTTTTTTTTGACAGAATTAGACAGTGAGAGAGAGAGACAGAGAGAAAGGTCTTCCTTCCATTGGTTCACTCTCCAAATGGCCGTTACTGGCCAGCGTGCTGCATTGCGCCGACCCGAAGCCAGGAGCCAGGTACTTCTCCTGGTCTCCCATGTGGGTGCAGGGCCCAAGCACCTGAGCCATCCTCCACTGCCTTCCCGGGCCACAGCAGAGAGCTGCTCTGGAAAAGGAGCAACTGGGACTATAACCTGGCGCCCCAACCGGGACTAGAACCTGGGGTGCCGGCGCCGCAGGCGGAGGATTAGCCTAGTGAGCCGCGGCGCCGGCCATGTATTGTTTTACTTATAGTTAATTTCAATCATCATAAATGACAGTTTTCTTAGACATCTGGATGAATAAGTCTTTCTCAGACACTCAAGTGGGCAAACACCAATTTTCAACTTCCAAATTGGCAATTGGCAATTTTACCAAATACCCAGTCTTAGTTTTCTGATTATTTAAAAAATAAAGTTCCATATGTTTAACCAGAACTTTTGAAACACTTCAACTAATAGTAAATAGAAAAGTAGTTCTCTGGGGGCTTTCAGAATATAGAAACCAGTTTCTAAGAATTGGAGAGTACTATGTCCGAGTTGGGATTGATATGTGGTTGGCATCTTAGTCAAAGAACAGAATCACTGTATGTGCACCATAGTTGATGAAGATGTTTAACTCTTACCAATTAGCTATTATCTTTGTGCTCAGCCAGAATATTACCTATGTGTTTTTCATTGATGTAAGTTGGAAGGATGACTGAGGGAATCCTTGTGGGATCTGAGCCTGTGATGACTCAGGCTTACAATGGACTGCAATACTCTTGCATTACCTACTATCACTGACCAGGTGACAACAGGGAAGCTTCTGGTTCCTTTCCTGCTTCTGTTCAAATCATACAGTTATTAATATTTGACATAGCCTACATTCTAGGAACAATGCTATATGGTGGAATATACTGGGGGACAAAACAAGTCTCTCTGTTACAGTCAAGCAGGAAATGATGCATAATAAACAGTATACACCAACAAAGTAGAATGCTATGAAGTCATCAGTATGAAAGAAATAATACATAAAGAAGAATAAGGGAGGGGTTAGAATTCCTGGACTGAGGGGATTACAGCGCAGTGTTCCTTAGATCCATTGCCCTCACCAATCCTGTAATCTTCAGTTCCAGACTGCTCATTCAGTGTCATGAAGAACCACAAATCGTCACAAGGAACTGCATCATTTTTATTTCTAAAAAATATTTAT
Source organism: Oryctolagus cuniculus (assembly GCF_051225735.1). Taxonomy (NCBI): domain Eukaryota; kingdom Metazoa; phylum Chordata; class Mammalia; order Lagomorpha; family Leporidae; genus Oryctolagus; species Oryctolagus cuniculus. The sequence continues at coordinate 81,659,715 of NC_142877.1, read as the reverse complement.
TTATTTACTGAAAAGGTAGTGCATCAGAAGGAAGGGGAGGGACAAGCAGAAAGATTTGCCATCTGCTGGTTTGTTTCTTCTCCAAATGGCTGCAACAGTGACATCTGGGTCAGGTCAAACATTGGAGCCAGGAACTCCACCCAGGTCTCCCACATGGGTGGCAAGGGTGCAAGTACTTGGGCCATCATCTGCTGCCTTCTCAGAGCCTTAGCAGAGAATGGGATCAGAAAAGGAATAGCCAGGACTTGAACCAGCACCCCAATATGGAAATGCAGGGATCTCAAGTGACAGCTTCATCTACTACATCACAATGCTAGCCCCTCTATCAATTTTAAAATTAAAAATTATTTTTAATATTGTCTCAAATATATTTTTTAAAAAAATCAAATAGATCATTATGATTCCCAAGTATGAATACCATGTCAGAAGTTTGTACCAGGAACTGTCATATAAATTCTGGTTGAAGACAGATTACATACACACACACACATACACACACACACATATGGTTATGTGAACATTTTTCATATATTAGCATAGAATAGTACTCAAATCTTATAACGATTTGACTCAATCTGGGATAAATTAATTTTGTATTTTTTAATAAAAATTCATTATCCAGACAGATTGGGCACAATGATATATGCTATTGCTTGCAATGCTGGAATCCCATGCTGGAGTGCTGGTTGCAGTCCTGGCTGTTCCACTTCCGATCTAACTTCCTACTAATACTCTACCTGCTAATACTCCAAGGAAAATAGTACTTGAGTCCCTGCCTCCCACATGGGAGATCTAGACAGAGTTACTGGCTGCTGCCTTTGGCCTGGCTCTACCCTGGTTGTTGAGGCCATTTGGAAGATTTCTGATTCTCCCTCTCTCTCCATATCTGTGCCTTTCAACTAAGTAAAATAAATGTACTTAAAAAAACACATTATCCCCTAATACTGTTTCCTGATAAAAACATAATAAGAGCAAAGAATCAAAGAATCACAGGTTTGAATTTTTCTCCCGTACCAGTAGAGCAGGTAAAGCATTTAGAAAGTCCACAAATGTTTGCCTTGATTTAACATGACCGACAGAGAAAATCAAGTCTAGAATATATGTCATCATGTGTGGGGAGCAATCCGGACTGGACTGAGTTACTGGAATTAAGACTTATTCTATGCATCTGCTCTCCCACAATATGGCGCTGGGAGAGAAGTAAACAGCTTCTGCACAGCTGCCTCCAGTTCAGCTAATAAACTGTAGGACTTGCTCCTGATTGGAGGAGAGCAGCGTACTTGGCGTGTGGGCAGCCGAGTTGGGATTGGCGGAGGAGGACTATAAAGGAGGAGAGAGACGGCATGCACCGGGAACATCTATGGGGAACATCTGGATAACATCTGAGCAGCCCCCGAGACGAGCCGGCCGGCGGTGTGCCGCTCCCCTGCAGAAGTGGGGAATGTGGCCAGGGGGAACTGCCCTTCCACGGAGGTGGAAGGGATAGTAGCCAACCCGGGAAGAACCAGCAGCAAACCCGGGGAGGGCCGAGCAGACGAAAGAACAGCGCAGGGTCCTGTGTCGTTCCTCCACGAAGAGGGGGAGCGACAATCATGCTATTAGCAGAGAAATATAATCCTAGAATATTCAAGTATGTTTCTTCCCAGCCTCTTTCCCAATGAACGGTGTTCAATATCAAAAGCTTAATAGCAGGTATCAAGTTGTACTTCCCTGTGGTGTGTTATTGAATCAGAGATCAGCAGTTTTTGTTGCTGGACAACTGTGTTCTTGTGTGTGGCACAGCTAGGTTAACACTAATTTGGATGGAGGATGTGGTATTGAGCTGATGAATATTGCCCCTTATTGATGAATGACTACTTTGTTCTAGTCAGGTGGCTGGAAATAGGCTGAATGAAATACAATAGTAAATGGACTAATGTCCTTGATTAAGTTTCTCTTCTGCAGTGAGAGATTTTTGGTAAACAGTCACAGTACCAAAATACTTCCACACTCTAGGGTCACTCCAAAAGGTCCAGAAACAGCCCCTTTCCCCAAAACACCTCTTTCCAATTCATGAAGGAGCCCACAAGTGTCCAACTGATCTATGATAATGGTAATATTTCATAGATTTTTTTTCATCTTATTGATAGCCACTAACCAGATGCAACTGCCAAGCATTACATTATGATCAGTGCATCCAGTGGGCTGGTTTGAAATTTTTTAATAGAAGATTAAATTGCCACCTATAGCTAGGGGCCACAGCATTGAACAATTTAGCAGTCAAGCCATTAACTAAATATCTGTGCAAATTTCTACCTCAAGTTATTTAAAACATTATGAAAAGTTTCACTGCAGGAGTAGTTCTCTACTGTACTGACTTCCATATCTCCCCTATTCCACCTCAGGCATATGACTAATAAGTGGAGGAGTTACTTAAGCAAGGTACATTAGCTGAGAAGCCAGATTTGAACTCAAACTGTCTTTTCTCTAGAGATTACATTTTTACCCAGTCTAGTCTTGTCTCTAGCTTACTCAGCTGCTTTAGTCAAGGTTTGGAAGGCCCACATCCATTATTTTTCTCAATTATACCTGCTAAAGTTATCCCAGGGGCAGGCATATAGTACAGTTGTTAAGTTGCAGTGTGGGACACACACAGGACATATAGGAGTACCTGGTATGTGTTCCGGATACTCTGCTTCTGAATCAACTTTTGTTAATGTGCCTGAGAGACAGCAGTGATGGTTCTAGTACAGGGGTCTCTGATACCCATATGGCACACCTGAGTGGAGTTCCTGTCTTCTGACTTTGGCCTGACCCAGCACTGGATATTGCAGGCATCTGGAGAGTTAACCAGTGGATAGAAGGCCTCTGTTTATCTCTTGTTGTCAAATAAAAAAATGAAAATAAAAATTTCTACAGAAACACGAATTTCTCAAATCTATTGCTCGCATTTTACTCCCTCTGCTTCTATTTTATTGCAAGTCTTCTCCTTTATCCCCCTGGATTTAAAGTTAGCTATCTCTTCATTTATATCACTCTCACCTATCAGTCATTGTACATGATATCCAGAAGGAATGGATGCATGCTTGCAAGAGCTGAGGCTGGACTAGGCTGAAGCTGGGAACTAAACACAGGTCTCCCACATGGGAGTCAGGCATCCACGTAATTGAGCCATTGCACACCATCTTCCAGGCAATTCCTTAGTAGGAATCTGAAATTGGAAGCAGCATCAGGACTTGCACCCAGGCACTGTGATGCAATTGTCCCAAGTGATATCTGAAGTGCTATGCCAAATACCTGCCCCTAGAAAATATTTATGAACATTTGAAGAAATGCACAAGTACAAGAATGAGTATCAGTTTTAGGATATTTGACTGCATTTTCATGAATATGAGCAAACTTTTTATCTCCCGTAAGCAATAAGCAATGGAGAAAGGAAAATTGCCTTCTAAGATGGTAGAGAAGCAGGGTGCTAGCTATATGCATGTCTTTGACTATAAAGTAAATTAAAAATGTTACTTCAAAAATGAAAAGCAAGGAAGGTGAGAAGGAAGGAGGGAAGAGGGATGGAAGGAGGGAGAGAAGTATCATTATAGACTTAGAATTGTGTCTATGAACTGCATGGAATCTGTCCTTTGAATTAATTTACGTTAACTTGAGAAATGCTGAGTATCGTGTTGTAATTATTATGCATTTGCTGTGACCCTGAGAATCTAATGTACTAATAAATTCCTTTTAGAAAATAGGAAATGTGTCAGTTTGCCCAGGGAATTTAAAAGCTTTCAACCAGCTTCAGGATGCACGTCCTCTCATTTATGTACTGCTCCACTGCCATTGTATTTTTAGATTTAAATTAAATAATAGATGAAAATCAGTCTGACATTTACATATACATGTACTTCTCCAGTTCTTTCCCTTAGGAAATTCCCCACAAAAATCAGTTCTGATACCTAATATGTTGTGGAAAAATGCAGCAGTCATTTTCATTTGAGCTACATAATATCTATGCATTTACCAGTCCCAGTTGTGGAATTACATTTTTTTAGAATTTTGTTAGAATTAATTATTAGACCAATTGGAATTTCATTTAGACCAGGATCTGATGATAAAGTCAGAAATATTGCTTTTTACATATTTAATTTTGCCAGTCTTCAGTGTATATTTTTTTCAATTGCCCATGCAGATGATGTCCAGTATAATTTTGATATAATTTTAGGACGCAATAGCTACATTTAATTGTAATTAATTTTATGCAATTATTCACTTTTCATTCAGTACATGCTAATTGAGTACTTTCTATGTGCCAGAAAGTAATATCAGCCTACAATGATTAAAAAACACGTAATTCTTAAAACTGAATAAAGTAAATCAGTACATTGCAGGGTTACCCATTGACTTTCACTTTCATTTCTGCTCAAACAATAGATATGTAACAATCACCCATAGAGAATTTAATATTCATTTTAGAAAGTCCTCTTCAAATTTTTTCAAGTTGATGGCATTTCGCACATATAAGTCTTACTCAACTACTTAGAAACTGTCAGCACATTTTAAAGTTGAAACTAATCTTAGCGATAATCGTCACAAAAACCCACAAAATAGAATTTCTCAGAGGTTTAATGGTTTGCCTATTTACTCAGTTGTTGAAGGTGAAATAGGGCCAAGGTATAATGATTTTTTGTTCAGCTTCTTGTAACACCAGGCTATATATTTTCCTTTAGAGGAATTCAGTTATTTTTGTTTGCTTGAGATAGTGAAAGATAGCATAAAATTAATTATTCTCTATCCTGGAAACCATTGAAGTCCACTTGCTCTTTTTTAAAAAAGTTAGTTATTCATTCGAAAGCCAGAGTGGCAGAGAGAGATGAAGAGACGAAAAGATTTCCACCTACTGGTTCACTTCCCAAATGCCTGTTGACACCAAGTGCCAGAAACTCCATCTGGTTGTTTCATGTGGGTGGCAAGAACTCAAGTACTTGGGTCACTGTTGTATCTCAGGTACATCAGCAGGAAGCTGGATCAGAAGGATGGACATCCAATGCTTGTTTACAGCCCTTGTCTCTACTGTAGAGGAACAGCCTTTGTTTCTTCATAATATTTGTTGAATTCTTTACTTAGTGTAGGGTTAGCCTTATGAGTGTAAAGTAAACTGAAAATAGATCTTCGTAAAAATTGAGAGTGAAAATAGGAGAGGGAGGAGAAGTGTTGGAATAGGGCTGAAGGGAGGGTGGGGTGGGAAGTATCACTATGCTCATAAATCTGCATATATGAAATACACGAAACTGGTATATCTTAAATGAAGAAGGGGAGGAGGGAGGAGGAAGACAATGGAGGATGGAGTTGCTAAGACTGGAACCGGCACTCTGATATGGGATGCAGGTGTCCCAAGCTGTATCACAACACCCATCATTATTTGCTCTTATTCTTGGGCACACAACTTGACTGCCGCCCAAGCTTTTGTCGGAGTTAGGTGTGAAGAGGTCTCTGAGATCTAACCAAGGGAACAAAGTCGAAGTACGTTCTCATATCCAGGACAAAGGTTAAAACACAGGAGTGCTCCACCGTCTCCTGCTTCAGTGACTTGATGCAAACATGAGGCTCTGTGGTTATGGAGATCACTGATGGAAGAATCCTGGATCTCCTGATTACTACTTAAGGAACATCTGCCTCCAAATCAATATCAATGAGCAAAAAATACACGCTTGAACTTAAATCACTAAAATTTTGTTGATAGATTTGAGGTTGTTGGTTCACTCACAAATACCAGCAATGGCCTGGACTGGTCCAGTCTGAAGCCAGTTGTTTGGAACACCATCCTAGCTTGAACCCAGGCTCTGAAATTAGATGCCAGCACTGCAAGGAGAAGCTTTCTCTGGTGCATCTCAACGTCACCCGATAACATCTTTTAATTCTATTTATACAAACTGTTTGAAGTTCCCTTGTACATATGTGTGGCTCATTTACAACACATGAGAATACGTTCTGTTGTTTTGTCTCATATTCCAAAAATTCTAATGAAATAGTGTTAAAATGCAATAGGGTCACTAACCTTAATATTTTCTTAGAGATACGCTGGCAAGGATGTGGGGGAAAAGGTACTCTAACACACTGTTGGTGGGAATGTAAACCTGGATGAACATTATGGAAGACAATATGGCGATTCCTCAGAAATCTAAAAATAGATCTACAAAATGACCTAGCCATTCCATTCTTGGGAATTTACTCAAAGGAAATGAAATCAGCATAGGAAAGATTTATCTGTACCTCCATGTTTATACCATCTCAACTCACACTAGCTAAGATATAGAATCAACCCAAAAGTCGATCAGTTGATGACTGGATAAAGTAACGTGGGATAAATACACACACACACATATACACACAAAGGAATACTACTCAGCCATAAAAAAGAATGAAATCCTGTCTTTTTGAAACAAAATGGATGCAGTTGGAATTAGTGAAGTAAGTCTTTCCCTCAAAGACAAATAAAATATGGTTTCTATGATTTGTGGTAATATAGAATGTACAAAAAATATAATGTATATAGGCTAACTTGACATTTTGAGATTTGACTCCTATTTATAGCCCTTATTTATGCTCTTGAGAAACAGTGGTTTTTCTCCTTACTACTTTTTGAATTTTTTATCTAGTTCAGGGTTAAGCTTGTGTTTATAAAGAAAACTCAAAGTATGTCATTGTAAACATTAAAAGAAAAATAAGAAAAGGAGGAGAGGGGGTGGGAGTGAGGGAAGGATGGAAGGTATGATGGGAAGTATCACTATGCTGTTAAAATTGTATGTATAAAATACATGAAATATGTTCCCCTCATATAGCTAAAAAATATGTTTCTTAAAGGAAAAATATTTGGAAAATATTGGGAAACTTTAAAATAAAAATTCAAATATTTTACATCTTGAAATACAGTTATATAAAAAGTAAAATTAAATCATTGTTAATGCTATTTATGAAACTTTCTCAAAACGGTATTTTTTCATTGTATTTATGATGCACAAAGTTAGATGAGTAATAAACCTTAGTTCACTGAACCTACTATTGTCAGTGCTTAGGATGATTTTTTTTGGTTACTAATTCATTAGTTTTAATAATTATTAAGTTATTTAATAATAAATAATTCAATAATCTTATATTAAATACTTTTATATTAAACAATTTAATTTGTGATTACAATTATTTATTCAATATATTTATTAAATTTTAATATAATTAAATATTATACTTATTTTATATATTTATTATTTTATATTATGTAATTTATTGTATATTTAATGTTATAATTAACTATTAATTATATTAATAAATATTGCAAATTAAATTTATCGAATAATTAATTTAATTATTAAAATGGAATAAGCACTAGCCAATTCACCACTGAAAATCTAATTTGTCTTGCTAGATAAGTCTGAGTTTTTACCTGTCTTGATTTGTTCATTAGTATTTATTTTTGTTTCATTTCTATAATTACTTTTAAAATTTCTTAAACATCTGTTGAATTTGTTTATTATACTGTAAATATTTAATGCTGTTTTTTCCAACTCATTAATTTTGTTGCATTCTTCAGGTTTTATAATTTTTTTGCATGATCACTTCTAGGGCATTTATAATTAGCTTCATTGAGGTTTACCTCATATAGAGTAAATGTCATGAATTTTCAGTAAATTGTATAACAGTTCTGAGACATATGAATACAGTATATACTCCTGTAACTACTACACCAATTATGTTACTACTATGACAGTCAAGACTTAGAACATAGAATGTACTCACATTACTACTTCAGCCGAGAAATAAAATATTTCCATCACTCCAAAAATTTCCTCAAGTTTATCGCAACCCTGATCAATGTTGATTGCTAAATTTTATTTTTATGTAATGTTATATCAGTGGATTTATACAGAAATAATTTTTTGGTGATTTTGGGCTTATTTTACTTCCTAATGATTTTAACACTACCGCTTACAGTTGTAAGCAATTTGTTGCTCTACATGATTATCAAACAATGTGTTTGTCCTTTAATCCACAGTTGGTCATTTGGGTTTATAGTTTATGGCCATTATGACTAAAACTTTATGAACATTTATGCACAAGTCTTTCAGTGAACAAATATTTTCCTTTATCTTGAGTAAATACCTGGGAGGGAGATGGCTGAGTTACAGGGCAAGTGTGCATTTATCTTTATCAAAACTGCCTACATATACAAGTATCTTAGAGCTCCAGTTTGTCTACCCACTTGCCAGCATTTGAAATCACCAGTTTCTTTAATTTTAGCTATTCTAGTTTACTTACAGTTGTGTGTCATTGTAGCTTAATTTTCATTTCTTCAGTGATTGATAGAGTTGAATATCTTTTTATGTGCATACCAGACATTCTGGAAAATGTTCAGAACTTCTATTGTTTACATGAGATTGATTTTCTTTTTACTTAGTTGCAAGAGTTTCTTATATATTTTATATTAAAATATTTTATTACACATATTGTCAAGTATTTTCTCCTAATTCAGAGCTTTTATATGTGATAACTGAGCACTTGAAATATAGTTAATAAGAGGTTAAATTTTAAACTTTTACTTCCGTTTAACTTACATTAAATAGATTGAGGGTTACTAAAATATGTAAAGTACAGAACATTTAATGTAATCTACAAGTTACAAAGAAGTTTTCATTTTTATTCTTTCATCATTGCTTAATGTATACAACTTCCTTTTTGAAGAATTATTTATCTATATACTTTTTTTAAACCTCCAAAAATGTGGGACTGCTAATTCATTATATGAACACCTATGTCAATTGTCTTATTGAATAAAATCATAATCTTGACATCTTGTAGCTTTTGAAAACACTTGAGGCCTTTATTACGGCTTAGTAAAATTAATATTTAATGTTTAATGAGTGAATAAAATGTCTATACTTTATCTAGTAAATAAATATATATCAGCATGTATATATATTTTCATCCATTAGATCAAAATTGTTAATTGTGCTATGAATACAAAAATATTTTGGGCTGTTTTTCCAGTTATCTGACGTTCCCGTAACTGAGCAAGTTATATTGAAATCCTAAGGTATAATAGTAGTGTTTTCAAATTCTTCCTTTAGATATATCATTAATGTTTATTTGAAAGTATTTTGTTACTTTGTACGTATTTACAATTGACGGAATACCTTGGTGAAATTTCATCATCATATAGTATATCTATCAATTCCTAGAATTCTTTCTTTTGTTGAGCCATTTACCTGGTATGCCTTTTCCTATCATTTCATTTCCAATTGCAGTAATTGTTTATGAACTAGATTTATCTCTTATAATCAGAGATCTACATTTTGTTCACTTTCTTCATATAATGGCATTTACTTTTAATTTGTGAGATTTCATTTTAATTAATTGAAATCAATTTATTTGAAAATGTCCTTATTTTACTTCATTTTATACCACATTTTTGCATTACTCCTTAGTTTTACCTTATTTTTAAAATGATATTACTTCTACCTTTCATAAACAAACTGATTTATTGGTCTCAGCATTTCATTTTTATTTGGAGTTTCAGGTATCTAATTTTATAAAAATTTTCTAAAATTAAGATTTTTATCATTGGTCCCTTTTATCTAGGAAAATCTCCTGGACCTGTGCTTTTAATTGATCAACCAGTTCATACAGAAACATTTTCGATTTATCATGACATCATTGTTGAATGACAGAATGACTGGATGACAAAATTCAAATTCTAAGTAAATTTTTTCTGAATGCTTTGAAAATCTAACTATTGCCAGATTGCAAAAAATGTTAAAAATTTACAACTGAAGCCATTTTTTGGTATATTATCTTATTTTTTAATCAGTGTGCTTTATAAATCTCTGCAAAATACTTTAAGATTTATTTTATTTATTTGAAAGACAGAGTCACAGAGAGAGGTGGAGACAGAGAGAAAGGTCATCCATCTGCTGGTTCACTCCCCAAATGGCCGCAACGGCCGGAGCTGTGCTGATCTGAAGCCAGGAGCCAGGAGATTAATCCGGGTCTTCCATGCGGGTGCAGGGGCCCAAGGACTTGGGCCTTCTTTTATTGCTTTCCCACGCCATAGCAGAGAGCTGTATTGGAAGAGAAGCAGCCAGGACTAGAACCAGCACCCATATGGGATGCTGGTGCTTCAGGTCAGGGAGTTAACCTGCTGTGCCACAGTGCCAGCCCCATGCAAAATTCTTAAAACTCACCAAAATTTAAGGAGTTTTTTTCTTCCTGTCTCTTTCGGCACTCTACATGCAATTTGAATTTGAGATTTTTCTATAACTTTTTAGCATGAACAATTTTAAAAGTTGAAATAATACAAACCATATATCTAATCAGTTATTTAAAAACATGATTCTGATTTTGCAGTTAATATGTACATATATACACACATATTATATATTTTATGTATATTCACACATATATACTGTTAGATATATCTAACTCACATAATAATGAATCCTGAATTGATGCTTTATAATTTGACATATAGTTGTAAATGTTATCTTCACTGAATTACAGTCCCTACATAGTAACACAATCTTTTTTTCCTCACTTTATGATCCTTGTCATGAATCTCACATAATGAGACATAATATCCCAGCTTTCAAGAAGAAAATATTTATGCAGATGTACATATTATTTAAATATGAATTGAATATGGCACAGTGTTAAAATTGTTAAATCTAAGAAATTTGTTTAAAAACCTCTTATTGAAAGAAATGTAAGTTTTAAATGTCATACTTACAACTCCTGGTACCACTCAACACATTATTAAACCTCCTTGTGTTTGCTATAAACTTGTTTACATGCACAGAGACTCATTTAGATTTGGGATAGACATTCCTGGGGAGAATGTTTCATGGTTGATAATATTTACATTGCATAAACACAATTGGAGAAACTAGGTTTCACCATAATTAGTGATATTAAGCTCAGAGATTAAAGATCATGACTAATGTCTGTTTATAAAGAACCATTCTCCCTTGCATGGTGGGCGACATATTTGCACCTTGTGACTGTCTTATCCTAACATCAATTCAGTTAATAGTTTTTGTTTCTTGATATGTTATGATGATCCCTACCTGGAGTATTTTTAAATGGTCATCATTACTGTCTCTTTCTGTTTCTGTCTCTCATAAGCTATGTCCATTTTAAAATATTTAAGATATATTACTGTCATTTTTCTTTTTGATGATAAAATTGTTTCATTTTGGTTAATGAATTATCATCACACAGCTATCTATGGCTACATTAATGTTCAACAGTTTGTGTTTTCTGGCTCAGAACATTCCTTTCATAGTTTTCCTGCTCCAGACTCAGAATAAGCCATGCGACAACAGGAGCTGGTTCTTCCCAGTCAGGCTTATCATTCTCACGTGGCTTTATTTCCGGGTGATTTTAGTGGAGTGCTTTCTTTAGAAAGATCATTATTTTATGGAAATTTCCCCAATCACCTATTGCTGGAATAGTGACTGTGTACTGGTAAATATCTCCAGATTGTTCATAATTAAAATATTTCCTATATTTTTTTATTTTGTTAGTTTTAGTTTCAGCTCCACTCTGACACTTGATGGTTAACATACCTGGAAGAAAGCACTCAGCTTCAACTTTCTTCTTGAATAGTTAAAGACTTATTTTATTTATTTGAAAGGTAAAGTTGTAGAGGGCTTTCCCAGGCACATTAGCAGAGAGCTGGATTCAAAGTGGAGCAGCCGGGTCTTGAACCAGCGCTCATATGGGATGCCAGCATCACAGGGGGCGGCTTTACTTGCTACACTACAATGCTGTTCCACTTTGGATTTATGTTTTCTTCTCGCTAACTTGTTTCTTTTATAACTGATTTATTTTCTATTTGCCCTGGAAGCACAGCTTTTCTTTTAATTTTAGTTCAATATCTTTTGGACTTGATCTTTCCAGGTTAATTTCTCCAGGTACAAAGATGGACATTTCAAAGGAATGATCAGGTCAGATACTCCAATTCCTATTGTGTGAATGTTGGACCTCCTGTGCCTGTCTTATGTATCTACCTCCTAAAAATACATTAAGGCATTTCTCTAATTTTTATTATTGTTATCTTTGTGTTTTGCATCTACAGTCTCTATAACATTATATATTTAATAGTATTTATTTTCTCTTGGGCACTTTTTATCTGTTTGAGTTGCCTTTATTTCAATTATTTTGATGCATGATATTTTTTTCCCATTTCTACTTTCCATTTTGAAGTTAAGATTCATTCTAATGAACTTTACCTGCTACAGTGGATTTGGTTATGTTTAATTTATGTTGAGGTTGTATATCAGTATTCCTCCGTTTCATGTTGAGTATTTTTTTTTTTTTTTTATTTGACAGAGGTAATGAGAGATAGAGACAGAAAGGTCTTCCTTCTGTTGGTTCACTCCCCAAATGGCCGCCACGGCCAGAGCTGTGCCGATCCGAAGCCAGGAGCCAGGTGCTTCCTCCTGGTCTCCCATGTGGGTGCAGGGCCCAAGCACTTGGGCCATCCTCCACTGCCTTCCCAGGCCACAGCAGAGAACTGGACTAGAAGAGGAGCAACCGGGACTAGAACCAGCACCCATATGGGATGCCGGCACTGGAGGCGGAGGATTAACCAAGTGAGCCACGGTGCCCTGATGTTGAGTATGTTTTTGGAGCACTTCGAATGAATAATTGACTTTTTCTTTATCTCTTTCTCACAAGAACATTTCACAAATAATGGACTCCTTACTGTTGGTAAGCTTTACATCATTTTTGTGGATCAGTAATGTAGTATTCTGTAGATGGAAGATAAAAGTGTTAGGGTGATTCTGTCTAGGAGTTCAAGAGTGCTTCCTCCACAGTGAAGGGCAGTGGATTTAATACATGGTGTGTTTGCAGGCCTTTATTTTTATTTTATTTTAACCAGTGAGTTTAGTTGCCCTTGAGACTATCAGCTCTTTCCCAGGCAGCAGGGGAAGCCATGACAGCACCAAAGTGCTGAAGCAACAAGACAGTACGTGAACCCTAGGCGGGAGATCCTGAGCCACCAGAAAGCCACTTTTCACTGTTCGCTACCAAGAGTAAGAGTCAGCTTTGCCCTCAAATTTCCACCCTAACAAAAGAGCAGGAAGCGACCATCTTTAAAATAAATTTAAGTCTATTATGTTGAGAAAGAAAAGGTTGGACAAACACTGCCTAAATTTATTTATTTATTTTCACCTGTTTTTCTCAAATTCTCAAATGCACAGGGGGCAGGTTTTACTCTTGACAGATCTCCGGCCAGATCCCTAAATCCCTGCTCATGTGCAAGCAGACACTTGTTTGCTCCATGCCAGTGGCAACCACTTAATCCCAAGACTTCTTTCCTAGATTATCTTTCAGTAGCATTGCGGGGCTCCAGGCCAAAAATTCTCTTCTCTGAAATCCCTGCCGATTCCCTAATACAAGATACGCACAATGGTTGAAAAGAGAACCCTGGAAGCTTCATGCAGTTTTCTCCATGTTGAATGTTTTCCATTTTTCATACTTCATACTTGATCTTGTGGAGAGTATGGTAATATCTTAGCTCTGAAACAGTGCTCTCACAAAATGAAGGTTTTATATGCCTGCAGTTTTATAAAGGATTCCTGCAACTAGCATAATCCTAAAATATTGTGAGAATAATTTATGGACTTATTTGAATAAGAAGTATTCTTAGACATAATCGTTATAAATCTGTAAATTCATCTTACAAATATGTTAGATTAAAAAATTTATTTCACCAATATATTTGCTTTAGTAGATAATCTTGACAAATAAGTTTTAAAACATTTTCTTTCAATAAAATAAATTACAGACTAAAGTTTAAAAGACACAATTAGAGGCAAAGACAATGCTTTCTTGAGATTTTGGGGACAATAAGTTTTTCACTAAGATATTATAATGAGCTGTAAGGCAGTTGAAATGACTTTTCACTAAAGCTTCTAAGTTTAGCTCAAACTATCTCACAGGAATCCATCAAGCATTGGAGAAACTGGGAAGATACATGACCAGATAACTATTCACCTCAGATTTGTTCAAGGCTAACTTTGAAATCAGAGTTTTTATAAACTGTGGCTTGTTTCAGATGCTGTTTAAGGACCTAAATCCTCAGTCCTAAATTGAAAACACTTAGCAATGTAAATGTAATAAAGGACGGCAGTAATTTAATGTGTGTGAACGTATGTCACCCTCCCCTTAGATCTGTGCATGCTGAATGAGGAAACACTGTTAGAGTGGTAAATTGAGAGACAGGAACCTGGCATTGTTCCACACAACAAACTTGAAAATTGACCTAAACATCCAGACTCTGCATCTGCATTCCAGAGAAAAAAAATCATTTGTAAGCCTCCTATGCAGAGGTCTTAAACAGAAGATTTCACACAAAAAAGGAGTCAGTGTCCTCATTAGCAGCTTCTCAAGGTCAGTTTAAGAGACATTTTGTAGGAATAAAACAGGACGGGCTCAAGCTTTTCAACAAAGTAAAGATTATTTTCTTAATACCTTCTATGCTGAAGCTGAGAACCTTCATCGACTCCAAGTCTGGAGCAAGTGTATAGATTTTATAGGCCAGTGCAAAGCCTGCCACCTCTTAGAGAGCCATACATCTCCATTTAATACTCCATTCTCTCAGGGCCTTGGGATTTCAGATAAATTTAAATAAATCAGCCTTGATTTTTCAGACAGAATTAGAGAACCTCTGATTTATGGGCTGCTCAAACTTGTACCTGTTATAGAGTAATGACAAAGTAGGAGACAATTTTAGATAAATGTCAGCTAAGATTACAGTTAAAACTCACGCTCAATTGGGTCTTGTCTGTGCAGTATGCTCTTTTGCAGCTTTGTTTTATCAATGTATCAAGCATTACTTGTACTTTCCAGAACCTTTCAACATTTATTACTTTCAAAAAGGAAAAAACATAAAAATTGAAAGAGTTCTGTGAACTGATTTAAAGCTCAAATTAAAGTTTAAAAGATCAAATAAAAATATTATCCTATCTCATACTCTATCAACTCTGTAAAAATTAAAACACACACACACAAACCCATCTTTTTTCCGCTACTGAAACACGACACTAGTAACTCTAAGACAAAATGTTATTGATGCTCTTTTTTGTGAAGTACTCCGTAGTTGTGTGGATAGATTTGTCGCTTTTTTCTATTCAGTACATAAAATTTTATTTTGGAGTCCTAATTAAGAGAAGTATGGGATAACTTTTTCTCAAGTTATAATAATGAAAAACAAGGCTCTTACCTGGATTTTGCATCCTTTATAGCACAAAAGGAACATATCACCTGTGGACATAAAATCAGATTAGACATGAATGAAGGAAAGTCATGACCCTTTAAAATTTAACCCTAAATTCCTTTAGTTTTATAAATAAAACTTTTTTCAAAAGAAATGTTGAGTCATATTCAAACGCATAATTAATACAGGTTAATTACAGGACTTTTTGGAATAGAGAAGTTAAAAGGATATATCTCTCTTACTTTTTCCTCAAGCTCCCAACATTCTCAGCAGATAGAAAATTGTGCTGCATTAACTTCCAGACTTTTTTCAATTTAAATGTATATATTTCTACATAAAATTATGAATATACAAATTTTGCATCCTGATTTCCCATCAATTTTGTCTTTTCAAATCAATTTATGAATATTTTACTATGTTAATAAACATTCTTTCACAGATTTTTTATCTCTACATAATTATCTAGGATGTATTTGTGGTAGTACTCTTTTTGATAAACATAGTTTCACTCCTGCACTACATAAAACATAACATAATTGGCCATAGGGCAATCCATCTGAGAACAGAAGTGAATAAAGATAAATGAAGCAATAAATAGAAATAAAAAACAAAGGTGGCTACAAACAAATGTATAAATTTAAAAGTTCCAAATTGATGTCATTAAAATGTTTGTATTTTATTATTTTATTAAGTTAAACTTTATGTTTTGGATCTTTTTTGTTTGTCACAGTAAATATCTTACTAAATCCAAGTCCTGCATACCTTCAGTACTTTAATTTATTACTGTGTTTTAATTGAAGTGAGACATTTTCCATATGGTTATGCAATTTACATTGAATTCCAGATGCAAAACAAAAATTAATATTACTTCAATAACATACAATCTCATTAGACATGAACAGAGAAAAAAAATTCCCTCTATTCATTTCCATTTTGTAGTATTCATAAAAGGATACAAATTTTAGAAAAAAATGTGGTAAATTCTTGCAGTAAATAAAATTCTGTCAATTAACATTATCTTCTGTTAATACATTTGAAGACAAACTTGATTTAAAGCATAAGAATTCACTTACAAAAGTGCTTTGCTATATGTGACTGAAAGGAAATTATCTAGTACAAAATGACATGAAAGGAGAAAGATCAATTTACGAACTTCAACGGAAATTTCACTGGATGTTGTTGTTTTTTTTTTTTTTTTTTTTTGCTATTTTCAATTTTTTTGATTGTGAAAGCATTGTATCACACAAAGTGAAATATTTTGGTCACAAAATTTTAAATACAACAAATGAAGAAAAGAATCTTTAGTTTTCCTTAAGCACTGAAATCCATTTCCCTTTATACTTTCTTACTGATATTGCTCTACCTTGTACTACTCCTGTTTCCCAGTTGTTTAACATGGACTTTTGGTGAAAGCCCAACACAATTACGAGAAACAATTTAAAATTTTACACATGTCATTGAAGAGGACAAATAATGTCATTTTACGATCAGTATTCGTCTACTGGGTGCTTGGGACTGTGCAAGGCCTGACGAGAGAATTCAGCAAAAACTGTGACTATCTCATTGCTTCTATCTGCGCTAGGTCTCTATTAGAACAATGAATGGTCTCTGTGTTTCCCTCAATCTCATTAAGTTTACTTAAAAGTTATTTTAAATTCTGCAGTCGAAAAGTTGCATATGCCCATTGCTACCTAATTCAGTTTGACATTTTATTTTGTGTTCAGGTGATATTGTGCTTACCTTAGAGTTCTTGATACTTGTTGGACTGCAGTGTTGTCTGGAAGTGAAGGAGTAGGAAATGTTGAATGGTTTTTATCTTCCTAAGCTGGCTTTGTTGGTACCTGCCATCCAGAATTCTCAACAGCCTGCTCACTTGTCTCTGAGGCTGTGGACACTTCGGTGCAGTAAGTCGAGGTCTACCGCGATTCGGTCCATGTGCCAGTACTGTTTCAGCATCAGAGGGTGCTCCGCTCCTAATTTAGTCCCCAGTCAGGGACCCTTGGGCTTCCTCTAGTGCTGGGTCAGCTCATGGACATGAGTGCAAGGCAAGCCCTGTGCTTTCTCACCCTATCTCCAGCAGTTGGAATCTTGCTCCGCTGTCGTCCTTTGACTGGTGGCTAAGGCGGGTTCAGTCTCACTCTGTAGGTGCTGGCCTGGAGGCAGCAGCTCTGGGGCCCTGCCAGCACTGGGTTTTTACCGGTTGACCTGGTGATGCATTTTAAGTCTGTGGCCTTGACTGAATTCAGTCTCCATGCGCCTTTGCAGGCGGCCTGGAGCTACACTGCTTGGAGCTGGAGGAATGAGCGATGCGGCCACTCTTCCCTTCTCGCCTATTTCAACACACACTTTCCAGTTATCCTGGAGTCCGTCAGAGCGATCCCTCGCCTGGCTTCTTCAGCTCTTGTGAGAGTGGCTGGCCCCTGAGGCTGTTCAGAGTGGTGTCTCTTTTCCAGAGCTTCTTACCTGGCCTTCATTATCTCCACCTCTCTTTTGAAAAATACCTTGCAGCTTACAAACCGCTTTACCAAAGAGAACACGGAGGCTCAGCAGAGGTACGTATCTGCTTCCAATGAGATGCGTAACTGAAGAGCTGAAATGCAGACAGCAGTTCAACTCCATGGCTACCGAGATTCAAATCGCTCAGATAGGGGCTGGTCTGGTGGCGCAGTAGGTTAATCCTCTGCCTGCGGCACCGGCATCCCATTTGGGTGCCGATTCTAGTCCCGGCTGTCCCACCTCCAGTCCAGCTCTCTGCTGTGGCCCGGGAAAGCAGTAGAAGATGGCCCAAGTGCTTGGGCCCCTTCACCAAATGGAGACCAGGAAGAAGCACCTGGCTCCTGGCTTCAGATCAGCGAAGCTCCGGCCAGTGCAGCCATTTGGGGATCCAACGGAAGGAAGACCTTTCTCTCTGTCTCTCCCTCTCACTGTTTATAACTCTACCTCTCAAATAAATAAAATCTTTGAAAAAGAAAAAAGAACACAAATAGCTCAATAGAAATCATGAACAGATGACAGGAGCATAGTGTATAAGAGTGGGAATGCTCAAGCATCGTGAACCGTTTCTTTGATTGCAGCTTCTTCCTAGCAGAATTTTCTATTACTTTATACCTGAAAATGAAGTATAACTTGCTCAATGTATTCTAATGACCTATTTACCACGATAACTGTATATACTGCCCATGTAAAGTCAGTTAATTCAGTCTTTTCTTGATTGTAAGCTTATAGAGGTCTAGGAGCCAGTATATCTGAAGCATTTTGTGCTTAAGTTTATTCTGCCCGCCTAACTTGCCCAAATGTATTCACCTTGACCACCACTTCACAATGGTGACATATTAAGTCCTTCTCACATACTTAGAATAATAGTGGTAGATGCTTTAAAATTCACATCAATTTTGAAAGTGTGCACAAATGCATACATGTGATGCTGAGTTTCTCTGTCAATAGCTGAATATGTAGTGTATAGAAATATATACATGGATAATCTTTTAACATAAAACTTGGGTACAGGTAGCACCATCACAAACCTCACACAAGGAAACTAACCAGCAGCTACCATAACCTGCTGGGATCATTAATTGTGAATATGTTATTTCAAGCCATTTAGAAAGAATCTTCTCATTATCTTCACATTACTCTTTTCTCTTGTTACAAAATTAGTGTTAAGTATTACAGAATCCAAGAAGAAAAAAACCAATGTTTTATTTAAAGGAATATCTTGGTCATATGTTGAGTAGAGATATGTTTTGTATCTCAGTTGTTTATTTTGTTGCAGACCATTTGGTGTGTAGGTTCATGGAAAATTCATTTTATACCATCAACCTTTAAAGTAAAGTTAATAATTTATATTTGAAAACATTCACTATATATGAAAAACAAATTATCTGAAGGGCTCCCCAGCCTGCACTTCATCTGCTCGGTAGAGAGCCTGCTGGCATCAGCTCCTGTGGATGGTTTACCCAAGACCATCCCCCTAAATCCCTAGCAATCACTGGATTTCCTCCAGAATCAGCTTCCATTTAAGCATGAAGGAGAATTAGTACAGAGGTTCCCTCTAGCTCCCAAGCTCTGAGCTACTTAATCACTGCTTTGGCAGTCCAGGGCAATCAGAGCATCGGAGCAGTGACTCACTTCTGGGTGAGCTGAGTGTGGTGTGGACCTGGGTGGGACGAGAGCTTAATCACGCTCTGTCTTTTCCACAGCAGAAACAGCGGGTATATTTAGTTTCTGTCCTGCCTGGCATCATATTTGATCTATGGACCTGAAGATAAAAAGCTTCCAGTAAGAATAACTGAATCATGTAACACCTACACTCTATTTTTCTCTCCATCTTTTTACTTTAGTTTTTAAGACCAAGACCAAATACCTCTGAGATTTTTATTTTCATTTCATGAAAATAAGATTGTTTTTCAGACTGGCTTGATTTTCCTTACATCTTAGATTGTCTTAGTAAGTTTTTGAGCATGAACTGTTTAAAATTCCCAATTTTGGTCAATACCACTGTTGATACTGGAGACTGGCTAGTCCAAGCCATATATGTGGCAGGTAATCTGTTCCCTCAAGGTTTAATACTGTTTCCTGATTATTCAAGAATGTGATTACAGGTTATTAAGAGATATATGATAATCTCCCAATATATTACAGTGATATTCTATACTGAGTTTGCAGTCAAACTGATGCTCCCTACTGAAATTGCAATTTAGTCATTGTAATTTAACTTACTTTTGGTTTATAGCAATAGCAAATCACCTATCCTGGGCACTGTTATGAGCAACTTATTTATATTATTTAAAACCTCATGAACAGTCTTATGAGATAAAAATTTCAGTCTTCTACATTTTCTCTCTGAAAATGAATTTGTGACTTTATATGATTTGTCCAAGCTTCTAAAGCCAGTAAGTGACAGACCATAGAATGAATATCAGGTCAGCCTGCATCCATACCCCAGGATTTTAAGTAGCAGTATATATGGTTTCACAGAAAGACCCTACTGACTAAAAGTACAAATGTATTTCAATCATCTCTGAAAACTGAAATGTACTTTTTGTGAGCCTGAGGTAAGCTATCAAATTTCTGACGAAGTTAGATACTCAAGTCTTACTTACATGAAGAGTCAGAGCTGTAATTGAGTCAGCTTTACCAACATATATGATGACTTGATGTTCAATACAGCTCAAACAATAAGATATATCAAAGAACTGTAGTCTCTATTTGGAATATTCTCAAATTGAGATTATAATTTTATAACAAATATAGTACTAAGATCCAGTATTTCACACATTGTCAATGGCAACTATGGTGAATATTTTATTCATGAGATTTTTAAACATAAATTTTCAAGATATTAAGGAATTTGATTATTTTCCTAAGTACATATGTGCAGTAATAGCTAAAGGAGTACTCTTTTAGAATTAAGCTATTTTCATATTCGTTCTGTAAAAAACTGCAGAACACACTTGAAGTGTGGAACTTGTGAAAAAGCTTATCAAAGTAAAGATGATGTCTAAACCCACACTTAAAATTGAGAATTTGCCAAGCATTCTGAAACGAGTACATAATTAATTTCTCATGCATGTTTTCTTCATTCCATATCTTTTACACTCTATTTTCCTATTACAATGTGTCTCAGATGAATCATGTATATTTGCCTTAGTTCCTTTTCAATGTTTGTATTTACTTTTCTCTTTCCTTTATAGCTGCTATTATCCGCCCCCCCCCCCCACTTTTTATGTGAGCTTTTACATACACTGAAGGGGAAGAGGGTGTGCAAAATATTTAGTGGTTGTAATTCACAGATCTCAGACACAGATCTGATTGCCTGAGCTGACACATCTATGACTATATTCAGGAGTCAAAAGGAACCAGAATATGAAGAGCTTTCACTTTTGATTTTGCTTTGTATATAGCTGCAACTAAAACAATTGCTGATAATAGCACACAATTCCATGAAGATGGTAGCTACAGTCAAAATGCGTAATACTGCTACACACATTCCTATGTGGGAAGGTTCACAGATCTTCATATGAGCAATAACCCATCTAATTCTGTCTTCAATAATAATGATGGGGCCAGTGTTGTCACATAGCAGGTTGGACTGCTGCTTGCAATGCCAGATCAAATCCTGTATCAGGGTATCTTGGAGCCAAAGCTGCTCCAGTTCTGATCTGGCTCCCTGCTAATGTGCCTGGGAAAACAGCTCAAGTGACTCAATTACTTGCTCTCCTGGCATCCATGTGGGAGAGCCAGATGGAATTCCAGGGTCCTGGCTTTGGCCTGGCCCATTGCTGGCTCTTGTGACGCTTTGGGCAGTGAGCGAGCAGATGGAAAACTGTCACTCTGCCTTTCAGATAAATGCAGTCAGTCTTAAAAAAAAAAAATACTAAGAACAGTCTATCTTGGGAACTGCATTTTCTTTTTTTAAAAGGATTTTAAAAAATTTATTTGAAAGGCAGGTTACAGAAAGAGAGGGAGAGGGAGAGAGGGAGGATAAGGGAGGGAGGGAAGGAGAGGGAGGGGGAGAAGGGGGAAGAGGGAGGGGGAGAAGGGGGAAGAGGGAGAGGGAGAGAGGGAGGAGGAAAAGGGAGGGAGGGGAAGGAAGAGGGGAGGGGAAGGAAAGGGTAGGGAGAGGGGGAGGAAGGTAGAGAGGGAGGGGGAGGAGAGGAAGAAATGGAGAGGGGGGAGAGAGGGAGAAAGGGAGAAGAAGGGGGAGAGGGGAAGGGGGAGAGAGGGAGGGGAGAGAGGGAGGAGGAAAAGGGAGGAAGGGGAAGGAAGGGGGAGGGAGGGGCAAAAGGTGGAGGGAGGAAGGAGATAGGGAGAGAGGAAAATGGAGGGGGAGAGAGGGAGAGGGGAAGGGGAAGGGGGAGGGGGGGAAGGGGAGAGAGGAAGGGGGAGAGAGGGAGGGTGATGGAAAGAAGGAAGGTGGAAGAGAGGGAGAGGGAGAGATCCTCCATCTGCTGGTTCACTCTCCAAACGGCTACAATTGTCAGGTCTGATCTGAAGTCAGGAGCCAGGAGCCTCTTACAGGTCTCCCACATGGGTGCAGGGGCCCAAGGACTTGGGTCATCTTTTACTGCTTTCCCAGGTCATAGCACAGAGGTAGATCGGATGAGGAGCAGCCAGGACAAGAACTGACACCCATATGGGTTGTGGTGTTTCAGGCCAGGGCTTTAACCTGCTGCGCTGTGGCACTGGACCAGGGGAACTACATTTTCATAGTTAATTGTAGCAAGGTGCAGAACTGTTGGTTTGGATGAACACACATGAACAGTCAAAGAGGATTTAATATTTGTGTTGTTGAAGAAAAGGACATTTTTATATACTGCTACAACAAAATTTTCAGTATTTATCAAACCAACTAAAATATTTTGTATAATTGGACTATTCCTATCATCCTAAAGAAATCATGCTACTTCCACTGCTCCTCCCCACCTTGGACTACAGAAAAACTAGAGACATAATAATTGGTTTGCATAACCTACTATTTCATTTTCATGATTACTTTTGTCTAGCAATAAGATTCTTAAAATTGTTACTTTTGGAAGCAAGACTGATTTTCCTCTAAGCCATTTGCTTATACTTATCACCCCTTTATTACATCAGTGCTTAAAATGCTGTTACAAAGATGTAGTTTTAAGTGTTCTTGTCCTTAGAAAAATATCAGCAGACTCCCAGTGAATCTCTAAAAGCAGTGAATCTGCATTCATATTTTATATTAAAATGACATATGAAAGGAGACAGACACCAATGCGGTCTAGGAGCAAGGCGGCCAGGTGCTTAGCAAGGATTATGTTTGCTAATTTAAAGAGGAGGATGGGGGGAGCTATACACAGCATCAGTCTAAAAACAGGCACAGAAGCGCTGCTGAATTCAAGCTGTGTCACTTATTCCATCAGTGCCATGCGTGCGCTGCCTTCCCCTCCTCCTCTACTTTAGTCTTCCATTTCTTCAGCTTCCGCCCACATGGGTTTGTTGCTGCTACCTATTCTCCAAGGGAGTTAGGAGGGTGGACTGGCAGCTTCAGCTCCCTGGGGAGCGGCAGCGGCTCCAGTTCTGCAAATAAGCTCCCTGTGTGTGCAGGATACCTTCTGAGCGCCGAGATTACACACTGTGCTAACATGCTTGCAGTTCCGTATTTTAAGCCCTGTGTGATTACAAATGTTTAATAGGCGAGTAAGATCACCCTTAGGAAGACAACAGCAGAAACTGTATTTCAGAACCATTTCTAAATGCTCCTTTTTTTCCTCTCTGAGAATCAGAGCAGGATTGAAAGGCTGTTCACTTGTAAGAGGATAATGGCAGGGAGCTGTTTACTTCAAAGGCTTTTGGATCCAGCTTTTAAGGAGAGCAATTAAAAATGTATCCATGGCAGACTAAGGATGTTTGCTGATAACACTGGGGATGTGACTTTATTATTCTTTCCACTACTGTTCCCTTACGAACATGGCTTACCGCATCCTAGGACCTCTGAGACATTCCTTCACTTTCAAAGTGCCTGTGCCAAGTCACAAAGTATGACAATAAAATAGCAAGGACAATTATTAACAAACACCACAATGAGTGTTGACCTTTTTAGAAACTGCCCTGGGAGAGTGTGTGTTCCTTCTAAGGATGCCATGGCTTAAAACATTTTTGGAATTCCTCTTCTTGAATTGTGTTCACAGAGCTGGTTTTAGAAACCACCTAAGAAAATGAAATTCATTATCTTGTAGTCACACTTCGTCATTTCCAGCCCTGTGAGTGCACTCAGAGTGAGCTTCAAAACTGAAACGCTTCATAAGCAATTTGAATTTGATGGGATAGTATTTGTCATTGATGGTATTTACCAGTTCCTGACTTAAAAAAAATAGAATCTCTCAATTCAAGTATTCATGAACTGCTTATTGAATTTCAACAAGTTCATGAATTGTTCAGCGTCTAGCAAGATTGACTAAATAATATCCACATCATTTCCATAGAAATGGGCTTATTATTACTAACTTCCAATATTTTCACATGGAAGGCCAAAAAAAATAATGCTTTAAAACCTCATGAAGAAGTATGGTTCATGATTTCAGAAGTTCCAGAAAATGAGACTATCACCCTAGGGTGAAGACTGACATAGAAACCTGTATTAGCTTCAGAGAAAATGACATGAAGAAAACTGAAATGACTAATTAAAAGTGTTTTTATTTTTCCGGTTATAGTAAAAAGTAAAAAAAAATTTGATTTTCATTTTTGTATAAAACTGAAACAATAAATATAAATAATTCTTAATTTACAACAACTAGAACACCAGTAATTTGGTCTTTTTTTTTTTTTTTTGCTTTTCGAATTTATACATGCATCTTAAAAACTTCATTTATATTAAGTGAACACTGAAGGCAACTAAGCACAATTTTATAAAAGATTTGTTCAATTTTTATTTGAAAGAAAGAGCTAAGGAGCAACAGAGATCTTCTATCCGTTGGTTCATCCCCAGATGGCCTCAGCAGCTAGAGCTGGGCCAGTCTGAAGCCAGGAGCTTCCTCTAGGTCTCTCATGTGGGTGCATGGGCCTAAGCATTTGGGTCATCTTATGTTGCTTTGTCAGGCACATTAGCAGGGAACTTGACTGGAAGTGGAGCAGCTGGGACTTGAACCAGCGGCCGTATGGGACACCAGCACTGTGGCTTTACCAACTATGCCGCAGTGCTGGCCCCCTGACTACAATTTTTAAAATCAAGTTTCACTGGCATGCCTATGCAATATAAAAGCTCTGACAAAATTGTGCTTATTTTAAATTACCCTGCAACATATTAGGGTCATCAGCTATTATTAATGGATTTCCTTCTAGATAAGCAAAAACAAATTAATCTAATTTCTGAAACACAGGTAGAAGGTTATGAATAGGTTATATTCCAGATGTATATATACTAGGGTTACATAATGTAACTTAAAATGTGTTTCAAATAGGTAAAGGAAAAGTTAAATACTTGTTTAATCTTCATTTGCCTGGAATTCCTCATGAACACTTACTAACTACTCAATAGGAGTAAGCAGTGACTAGGCAGGCAAACAGTGGGGTTGTACATGAGAACTATCAAGATCCCCATGTTTTTAAAGATAGTTGGGCACAATTATGTTTAATTTGTGTAAGAAAAAAAGTGTTTCCCTTGTGTTAACTTCCTGCTTAATAATCAAAATGGAGTCTTGGTCAAGGGGAGAAATGTGAGGCCAAAACTAACACTTCGTGAAGCAGAAACCATGACTAAAAGTTTGCGGAAATCCAGCAGGTGTTCTGACATAAGCGTTGCTGCTCCACTGAAGTATAAGTTGGCATGGTTGATTGTCTCCACTACTCCCTTACTTACTCAACTAGTGCTTATTTCTAGGTATTAGTGACGACATAACAAAAGTGCTTGTTGCCTACTGAGACTTTCCATCTTACAGAAGAAAAAAGTAAGATGAGCTTAATTACTCTTCTTGTGCTTTTCCCAAATATTCCAACAGTTTACTCTAGCCTTTGTCATGCTTTCAATATCGGCAGTAGTCTGGACATGGCTACTCCAAGCATGATAAATAACCAGAAGCATTGACATTGACTAGTTTGTTATAAACAATGCATCCCAGACACATTTTAGACCTATGGAATCACAATCGGCATTTTAACAATATAGCCCAGTGAATTTATATGCTGTAAAATTTGGCAAACAGAAAAATCTGAGTGCAGATCCTGGCTCCACTTTTGAAAAACTTTGTGATCTTGGCCAACTAAGGATCATAGTACTCATATATAAAACAGGAATCACATGTTCATAGTGTTTTGTGGATAAATTTTGACATTCAATAGAATTTCTTCTGGAGCTGCAGTTGTGGCAGAGCAGGTTGAGCCTCCAAAAGTGATGCTGGCATCTCATATGGCCACTGGTTCAAGACCCCACTGCTCCATTTCCAATCCTGCTCCCTGCTAATGCACCTGGAAATGCAATGGACGATAGCCCAAGTCCTTAGGCCCCTGCACCCACATGGGAGTCCCAGAAGAAACTGCAGACTCCTGGCTGTGGCTTGGCCGAGCCCTGGCCATTGTGACCATCTGGGGAATGAACAAGCAGATGGAAGATCTCTCTGTTCCTCCTCATTTCTAACTGCATTTCAAGTAAATAAAAAAATAATCTTTAGAAAATGAAAAATGAGACTTCTTCCAACCACTTCCCTAGGTAAGCAAATAAGTAATGTCTTATTGGGGCATCCACTTGAATTATCCCTCAAAATGTTTTATGTGACAAAACTTTGTGTACTCCATGGCCAAATAGAGATGAATTTCAGTTCTGGTTCTGTTTCTTTCAGAGACATAATGAGATAGTTGAAAATGCTAAACTGATCTTCTGTATATAAAGAGAATTGAAAATGAATCTTGATGTGAATGGAAGGGGAGAGGGAGTGGGAAAGGGGAGGGTTGCGGGCAGGAGGGAAGTTATGGGGGGAGGACATTGTAATCCATAAGCTGTACTTTGGAAATTTATATTCATTAAATAAAAGTTAAAAAAAAAAGAAAATGCTTAGGAGTTTTTCTGGAACATTGCAGGAATTCAAAGTTTACCTAATGAATATGAATTTGCTCTAAAACAGTTTAAGGAAATTAAAGCTATATTTTTTTGTGTGTGTGTGTATATCTAAAACCAATAGACTCTTGTTCTAAGATCTAACACTGACAAGAGTTTGAAGAGAGTCTTGTAGGCTTGTTTTTTAGATAGCAGATGCAGCACTGAGTCATTAAAATATATTGGTCATGGATGCTTTCAGGACTCAATTAATTCCTTGGCTATCTGGCCACACTAATTTTCTTTATTTTTTTTCTTTCCTTCATCCAACTGTTCATATCCTTATCTATAATTTGAATATCGTAACCCTTCAAAGTGCTTTATT
This sequence comes from Oryctolagus cuniculus, assembly GCF_051225735.1. NCBI lineage: Eukaryota > Metazoa > Chordata > Mammalia > Lagomorpha > Leporidae > Oryctolagus > Oryctolagus cuniculus. The sequence goes on along the minus strand of NC_142877.1, from coordinate 81,632,592 downwards.
TCAACTCTTAGATAAAAAACAAGCCTAAGAAATGAACTCACACTAATAAATTTATGGTACTAAATAATTTTCCCATATACCATCTATTAAAAGAGAATCTTAATTCCAGTGAATTTTTACATAATTTTTCTATTATTTTCATTATTTAAGCATATTGTCATTCACAAATATTCATTCAGAGTCTACTATAAATCAAGGAGTTTCTAGACAATGAAGACATATATTCAAATAAAGAAAAAATGCCTTGCCTGTTTGGAAGAACTGGACATCCACATGCCCAACAATGAATCTGGACATAAATGTTACACACCCAATGCAATATCCAAAGTCTAAATGCAAAATGCAAAAATTAAAACTCTAAAATGACAACATGAAAGTAAATCTAGATGACTTTGGGTTTGGTGATGACTTTTTAGAGGTAACATCTATGGCACAACACCTGATAGAACTGATAGGCTGGAGTTTATTAAAATAAACACTACTCTTGGAAAGACAATGTGAAAAAAAATAAGATTAGCCACAGACTGGGAGAAAATATTTGTAAAAGAATCTTCTGATAAATGGCAATTATCCCAAATATACAAAAATTCTTAAACTCAACCAGAAAACAATCTGACTGAAAAATAGGCCAAAAAAGCTTTAGTAGATATCAAAGAAGACACACAGATGAAAAATAATGCTATGAAAAGATGCTTCACATGCATCATTAGAAAAATGCAAATTTAAATAAAATATCACTATGTACCTGTTGGAATGGCCAAAATCAAGAACAGTGACAACACCACGTACCTGTGCAGATGTGCAGTGACAGAGAGTGTGCATTACTGGTGGGAATACATTCATTACTGACAAGAATACAAAGCATTACAGGATTTTAGACAATAGTTTGAGAATTTTTTTACAAAACTAAGCATATTTTCACCACATGAACCAGCAGCATTTATGCAAAGGAATTTAAAAATTATGTTTACTGCCTACTGTACATATACATAGGAACTACACAGTATCCCTTAAATACATAAAATTGTTTGTCATTTAAAAATAAAGAAAAATGTTCATAAAAATGTAAACATGAATGCTTATAGAAACATTATTCCTAATTTCTAAAACTCGGAAGCAATCAAGATATCCTTAAGTAAATTCTAGACAATAGAGTAATACACAGAACTAAAAAGTCATGAGCAACTATACCACGTAAAGACATGGAAGAAACTGAATTGCATGTGACCCACTAAAAGAAATCAAACAGAAGAGGATATATCCAGTATGATTCCAAGCCTCTAGCTTTCTGGAAAAGGCCAAACTACAGAGAGGGTCAAACGATGAGAGGAGGCTGCGAGGTGTTAGTGGCTGAAGAGATGGGGAGAGCACCTCTAGGACAGTGCAACCACGTGGTGTGATAGTATAATAGTGGGTGGTGGACATGCAATCTGTTACACATTGTTTCAGATCCACAGAACGCACAAACCAAGAGAGAATCCCTGTGCAAACTGTAGACATGGAGTGACTCTGGTGTCAGCATAGATTCATCCTTTGTACCCCTCTGGTGGGAAATGCTGATGATGTGGGAGGCCATGCATTTGGGAAGTGGGAATAGATGGGAAATCTCCTTACTTTCCACTCAAATTTACTATGAACCTGAGATGGCTCTGAAAAAGAGAACTGATTTAAACAAATATGGCTGCATTTGCAGAAGTGATGTCACATGGAAGAGATATAAAATAAACTATGCAATATATTAGCTGAGATGGTGACAAACTCTCTGTTGACGAATTCATCAGGGTAAAGTTGTAGGGGCAGTGCCAAGGGAACAGAAATCCTAAACAAGGCTGCAAATGCAGCCTCATTGAGCAGGTGGCTTTGAAAAAAAGACTTAAAGTAAGGGATCACTCCATACAGATATCTGATAGAACCGCATTTCAGCCTTGGAGTGTGGAGGCCAAAGGTCTTGAAGTGGGAATTGATCCGACTTAGAAAAAAATCTAAACAGCCAGTGTGTCTGCAGTGGTGCACGGGGCAGAAAGCGGACATCTGGCCAGATCATTTTCGGAAGTAGATTAGACAGAATGTAGACAGATTGCATGTCAGTAACTCATACTAACATAATTTCAGAGGCATAAAACAAGAAGTGTTTATTTTTCACTCCTGCTGCTTATGTATTTTAGGTCAGCAGAGAATTCTGTCTTACCTTTTAGACAGATATATACGTAGTAATTTTTATTGTATATTAACACAAGTTATTTTAAAATTAATTTCTATTTACTTAGTTTCATTTTATTTGGAAGGCAGAGAATGAGATAATCCTTCCAGCCACTAGCTTACTCCCCAAATACCCACAGCATTTCTCAGTCCAGGTCTCCCACATGAGTGACAAGGACCCCAGTATTTGAACCACTACCTGCTGCCTTCGAGAATACACATTCGCAGTGAGCTGGTTCAGAAGCAGTCTAACTAGGACTCAAAACAGACCCTCTGATGGTATACAGGCATTGCAAATGAATTAACCCACGCCATACTCCCACAGCAACACAAGCCATTTAATAAATTACAGTGCACCCAACAGCAGGAGTAAATTAACTATCAAGAGTTACCAAAAGGGTCATGCTATAGACCCTCCCATCTCTGAAATACATAGACAGCCATCTAGTGCTTTGGGGTTACTTTTTGCTCTCTAGTTACAGGGCCTTCCACAGGCCTCATGTCCTCTAATCTTTTGTTATCCTTCTTCTTTTTCTTCCAGGGACACAGATCTGGGCAATCTTGCAAACATTCCTTCATGGTACAGAACTGATCTGAAGAATCACATAGTTTGATCCTGTGGTATCTCCTGTGCTGTGGTAGAGACAGAAAAAGACTAACTTGAACAGTTCTCAGTTGGAGGTCACTGCTCAGTTTTTAAAAGTGGAGCCAATTCAATGAATTTCACCTTTGGAAGCATCAATCCATGCTGTATTTTTCACTTTTATAATTTCATCTTACAAATTTTAGTATCTTTTCCTGAGCATATTAATCACAGCCTTTTAAAAGTCCTGCCTAATTTCAAAATCAATGTCATCCATAGGTCTTTTTAAATTATCTATATTTTCTCTTTCATTTAGCTGGAGTTTTACCTTTTTTAAAGACATGATTTTTTAATTGGATATCAGATACTGCATATGAAAAATTGTAGAGGATTTGAAGGCTCTCCAGAAGGGTTTAATATTTTCTATTGCTAAGCATATGGAATGCAGATTGGTTATTACAATCCAATTAGGCCTGGGCTTGAGGCTGGGTTTCAGTATTATTAAGGCTTTTTTTTTTTCTTTTGGCTCCTCCAAAATCTTGGGTGGAATCCCTCAGCTAGACCTGCAATTTTCACAGGTAAGTTCTAGAACTCCAATCCTGAAATTTTTTTTCTTCGATTTTGCAGTTGCTTCTTGGTTTCTTAATCTTGCTCCCTGTGTGGTTTTAAAATTTGGAAGATATCTTGAGTGATAGTTATTATATTCAGGTTTTTTTTTTTTTCTGCACCAAACTTTTTACTGAGCATCTGACCTCTAAGGTTTTTGATTGTTTGGTCTCTTTACTCCCCTAGGGCTGTCAAAGCTAGGCTGCTTCTTGATCTATTAGTAGAGGTTCTCTGCCTGGTTTCATGCTGTGTTCTTAAGTTTCCTGCCCTGTGCTTAAAAATCACAAACAGAATTTCTTTACAATTGCTCATATCCCAAGGATTATGTCCCCTAAGGTCTGTTTACCTATGTGTTCTGCAAAGCCTATTATGATGTTTTTTAAAAAACATTTTATCAGAATTTCTTTTTGTTCTTCAGTGGAGCTTTTGTTTATGGCAAGCTATTGCATCTTAGCCAAAGTTAGAAGTCCTACTACAGAGAACTTTTTCTAGTTTATAACCTTTTATTTTTTTGCTTTGTCTTCTTTTGGACTGCATACGATCACAGAGCTGTGTATCTGTGTTCATTCTATCTCCAGTGCCTGTTATCCATTCTTGTCATGTAATAGGAACTCAATAAATACATGCCGATCTAATGAATATTCAAAGCCCACATAAAATACACCTGTCCCAGATAAAAGCCATCTACTTATGTATTTCCTTCTTACGATCACAAGAAGCTAAGGCTTCTGGAAATCAGAAAAAAACAATTAGATTTGTCTTTTTTGACTGTCAGCTTTAATTACCTGTAAATGTCATCACTCTTTCCCTTGTTTGCTCTAAAAAAACAAATGGCACAATATTTGTGGAAGAATCTTTTAAATTTCAAGGCAGAATAAGCCACCAGGTAAATCTGTACTTCTCCCCACACCACTGAATAAGAAGCTCTGCAATCCATTTTCATTGAAAAGCCCAAATTAAGTAGAAGGAAGAAAAAGCCCAAGAATAGAATCCCTTTTCTATTTCTATCAATGATACCACTTTTCTTCCCTGTTTCAACTCGGTTTTGGTTGGGCCACAGGAAAATGAGAATTGCTTTAAAAAGGACTGACTTAGACCACTTGTGCAAAGGTAAGGGGAAAAATGTGATTCAGTTCTTCTGAATGGTTCATTGGATTTTATAAGGCAACAAAAGTCCAATTTAAATTAGTGACACTTGAAAGATCTGATTCTAATGATGATAGGTGATCACAATAAACTCAGTGTTTAGAAGTTCAAAACCTAATTCTTCCACTTGATTGCTGGAAATTCCACATTTTTTTTGCTTAGGTCACTGGCAATCTGAAGAAGGAATGGTTGTGCATCGCAGAGTTCAACTCTGGGAGAACTGTATTAGTTTAGTTTAAGAGTTTATGTTCAATATATAACTTTTCACTGATAAAGACAGTCTCGCAGTTCTTACAGAATGCTTATCCTGATGATGCCGAAGCAAGATAGGCATATTTGGGAGACGGCCAAGTGAAAGTCATTTTCTCCATTAAATTATAATTTATAATCAAATTAAATGATCCAGGAATTTTGGATCTTTAAGGGAAAATGAATCAATTTGAAATACAGTATTATAACTCTGTGTTCTGGCGGCCATTGGAGGGTGAACCAACAGAAAAAAAAGGAAGACTTTTCTCTCTGTCTCTCACTGTCCATTCTGCCTGTCAAAAAAAAAAAAAAAAGAGTAAATACATTGATTAACTCAATAGAATTTTATTATGGCAAAAGAGTAAAACTAGTAATGAATTAAAGAAACCAGTAAAAATCAAAGTATGTATCTTTCTAAAGTCTTGAGAATTGCTTCTGAAAGCAATTATACCAAATATATATAATAAGAAATACCAATGTCATCCCTAATTTTAATGTTTCTTGGGCTTTGGGACCTTTATCTAGCAAAGTAGTGTTCTTTGACTATAATATTTCCTCTTGGTGAAACAGGACTTAAGCCTCAGCCATTTTAGTTCCTTGCCTGAAAGTAGATTAGAGTCCCCAGTGAACTCCTTAATGCAGGGGTTAACTCCAGAGAGTTCAGTCCCACACCCTGTACTCTCCCCACCCCACCCTCTTTTGTAAGCCTGCAAAAAACCTGAAAACCCTGTATGAAGAGACTCACCTCTGACTACTGTCCCCCACCCCACCTCTAGATCCTTGTCTACCTTACGATACATAAGGCCCAGCCCACGGGAAGACTGTGGCCTCTGTCTGCTCCATGCGCATGTCAGCAGTCGGCTGCCTCTGCGAAGTTATTCATTTTCTTTTTAATAAATTCGTTTTGGCTGTGAGTTCATATCCTGTCTCCTCTCTGTTCTGCTCCCCTTTTCCTTACACCTCTTACCATCTAAAATGAGAATTTCATGTGGTCTTAATATAAAAGATGTTTCAATGTACATTATCCATACATTGCCTGGCTATGCATTTAACTTCTGATAATATTTACCAGTTTCTATTGCTTCTTATATACTTTGCAATATTCATATTTACCCTTGATTAATCACCCAACATTATTGTAAGTAATCTAAACTCCGTGGAAACCAATAGTTGAAAGATATAAACTCTAATGCAGCATACTTTAACAAAATTATATAGCTAAACTAATTCTCTCAGCATATTTATTTTCTCAAGTCAGAAATCCCATTTCCCCAGAATTTTCTTTCATTAATGATTGTTTGGAGTAAAATAATTCTTTTGAGAAGCATTTTTTTCTGTATGATAAAGTTGAAATTACTACTAAATAATTTATAGCACAAGGACAAGTTTCCACTTGAAAATTTTTCAGGAATAAAAATTATGGATGGATAGGGGATTTAGAAATAATAATAGTAATTGAAATCTATTCCATGGTGTGTTTGTTCAAAATAGCATACTCTTATTGAGTATTCTTGAAGCATATAGGAGAATAATTGAAAAGGGAGTAATAATTTTTATATGAAGGATAATGAACACAAAGATACATGTTTAAAAATAGCCCGATACTGACTGCTGGTCAGTATATCTTGATACTCACATCTTCTACTCACCTCCAATTTTTATCTATTATAGGAATCTAAATAGATATTTTAAAGGAATGCAACTCTGCCTAGGAAAATAAGGAAAAGCAGTTTTGTTTAAATTCTTCTAAAATCACAGCAAAGTTTCTCCTCATATGTAAATTCTCAAGTCCTAGTTATTTGAAGTTCAGAATTATAAAAATGTATATGAAAATGTCGGATGATATAAAGTATTAATATGTATTTATATTACTATTCTATATATTTACTTTTATATCTTTGATTTTATTTTGTTGAATCTGCATTAAATAATTCAACAAATGATACATTTTGTTGTTAGTAGTATATTTTATACGTTTCAAATAAAGACTCAATGAACATTCATAAATGACATTACCTATTACTAAACATGATTTAAAAAAACGTGGTGATGGTTCATTGACCTGTAAGTACTAGGTGAAAGAATAATTTTTTATCCTGGCAGCGCTAAGGCTGAGGTTAGATATAATCAAGCCTCTCCAGTATTCAATCAGGTGGGATATTATAAAGAAAAATGTTGACAGTGAATTTATGAGATATTAGTTGATTTGAATTGATACACTGGGGAATTAAAGTAAGGAATAAAGTTATTTCCTGAAAATTAGGATTATTACTGGAATGTGTTCATGAGAGCTGTTGGAATCCCCACATTTTAAAGCAGGCACAGGAAATCAAGAATATATTCGAAGATTATATTCTAGGGATAGATTACCTCCTTTTAAAAAATGTTATTAATTGGAAAGGCAGAGTGAGAGAGAGATTGAGAGAGTGTGAGGGAGGTCTTCTCTGCCAGTTCATCCTCCCAATTCCCTCACATGGGAGCCTGGAACTTCTCTCATATGGCTATTAGCAATTCATCTACCTGAGCCATCACTGCTGCCTCCTAGGGTGTACATGATCAGGAAGCGCAATGAGAGTATAGTAGTTACAACTCAAACCAGGCACTCAGATATGGGATTAGGGATCCCAGAAGGTGGCTTCGCCTGCTGTGCCACAATGCCACCCAGTTATCTTTTTTTTTTTTTTCTGAGAGGTAGAGTGGACAGTGAGAGAGAGAGAGAGACAGAGAGAAAGGTCTTCCTTTTCTGTTGGTTCACCCCCCAATAGCTGCTGCGGCCGGTGCACCGCGTTGATCCAAAGCCAGGAGCCAGGTGCTTCTCTTGGTCTCCCATGCAGGTGCAGGGCCCAAGGACTTGGACCATCATCCATTGCACTCCTGGGCCAAAGCAGAGAGCTGGACTGGAAGAAGAGCAACCAGGACAGAATCCAGCACCCTGACTGGGACTAGAACCTGACATGCTGGTGCCGCAGGCCAAGGATTAGCCTATTGAGCCGTGGTGCCGGCCCCAGTTATCTCTTCATATTAAGAGTCAACATCATATTTAAAGGCAGATCTGAAAGCATTCTCATCATACTTTGGATTATCAGTTCAGGTGTTTTAATTTACAAAGTCACAGATATTTTGGCTATGACTGTAGAAAACCTGGCATCATAATTAAAGGGATTTCTAGACAACATGGTTCTCTATGTAATAGAACTAACAAGAAGACAAAGTGTCTGTATAAAGATGATACCAGAGTAAATAGTCATTATATATAACTAGTGCAAAATATAAAATTTTTAGAAGTTTTAGTAAAAAATGTGATTATTTTGTATTATGAAAACCTACTAAGCTATACAAGAGAAATCTTATAAAGAGGCAAACCATGACATTCTTTGGTAACAACAAATCTATCTTTCAAGGTTTTCTAATAATTCTAAGTTTAATCAGTTTTAAGCAAAAACTCAAATGGAAGGTTTTTTTTTTTTTTTTTTTTTTTGACATGAGACACTTGGACTACCTACTTACTTGGAATATCTACTACAGACAAATAAAATTAGTGAAACCATTTTGAACAGGAGACTGAGTAGTACTTATCTTGTCAGATCTTAGAATTATAACTTGAAGCTATGCAATAATTTCATAATTTAGCCTGTGAATTTGTTTGAGCAGTCAAATGCAAAATTTTTCATGATGTTTATGAAGAGATAGAAAAGACAGAGTAGACAGAGTATTACCACAGTGAAAAAGAATAACTCACAGTCAACCTCCTAGAAGTTTATGAAGAATAGCTAAAGGCTATAAAGTCAATAAAATTTCAATTAAAGGCAAATTTTACTATGTTCTAGAAATGGTATCAACATTTTCATAAAGATGCCACTCTGTGGGGCTGGTGCTGTGATGCATCAGGTAAAGCCACCGCCTGCCATGCAGGCATTTCTAGTCCCGACTGCTCCTTTTCTCATCCAGCTCCATGCTGACGTGCCTGGGAAGGCAGCTAAGGATGGAACAGTTGCTTGCGACCCTGCACCAATGTGAGAGACCTGGAGGAAGCTCCTGGCTTCAGATTGGCCCAACTCTGGCTGTTGTGGCCTTGTGGGGAGTCGACAACCAGATAGAAGATCTTTCTTTCTCTAACGCTGCCTTCTGCCTTTCAAACAGATAAATAAATTTAAAAATATATGCCACCCTGTGGGACTTGGACAAGGTCCCTGCTAGGTCCACTAGTTCTGTGACTGGACAGCTGGCCTGAGATATTCTGAGATCACCCTATGTGACATGAAGAATGATATGTCTGTATCTTTTTGCTCCAGACCTGTGCCTGCCAGTGCACAGCCCCAGCATAACCTGTGCTTGCCCCATAGGGTCTCAATAAGGTCCCTTGCCACGTTTCTCATATCAGGACTGTTGCTTTTGGTGCCATAGAACATGGACTCATATACACTCATGCAGGTGGAATTGGGCAAAGTCCCATCTAAATGTAACAGTCTAAGGATCATGGATAACAGTGCTGCAAGCCTCAGCATCTACCTTCCATACCTAGCAGACTTGGGTATGATTCTCATTGTATCCCACAGCACCAGGAATATGGCTACTATCATTACATGACCAAATGTTATGGGAACTCAACTCTGAGGGAACTGGTGACAAACACCTTTGCAAGTACACATTCACTACAAAGTCACATCTCTACCTCCATGAATAGCAGCAGACCTATACAATGCCAGCACTCAGACATGGCTGATACTGATTACAACTGAAGCTGACCTAGAACCAAACCTAAAGTAACACCCCACTTCCCGTCTAAACAATAGTCTTTTCTTAAAAAGCTACACTATAAAGAAGAAGCAACTCTTATATCAGCTGCACAGAGTTCAGAGAAGGGACACAGGAAACACAAAGAAGCAAGGAAAAATGACTTAAAAAAGAACACAGTTTTCCATAAACAGATGCTGATTCACAGGAAACTTATGAAATGCAGAAAGAATTGCATTTCAATGAGATGCAAGAGAATAGAGATAGACAATTCAAAGGAAATACAACAAACAGTGCATGGTGTGAATGAGAAATCCAACAAAGAGAAATCACTAAAAAGAATCAAATTTTGGAGTTGAAAATTATAATCAATAAAGTAAAAAACATAATCAAGAGCTTAACAGCAGAATCAATAAAGCAGAAGAGAAGATTTGGGATCTTGAGGGTAAGACTTTTGAAATAACCTCATCAGATGAAAGATAGGGAAACAGACTTTAAAGCAATGAAGAAATCCTATGAGGGACACTGAACACAATTAAGTGAACCAATATTCACACTGAGGGGATACCTGAAGGAGAATAGGAGGAAAAAAGACATTTGGAAAAATACTTACTAAAATAAATGAAAACTTTCCATCTTAAAAGTGATATAGACATCCAGATCCAGAAGCTCAAAGGACTACATCCAGACTTAAAGAAAAGGACAACAAAACCTTCTCTGAAGCATAATATAATCCAGCTGTCTAAAGTTCAAGACAAGAAGAGATTTTACAATAAAGAAAAAGCATCAAGTTGTACAAAGGCACACACACTAGATTAATATTACACTTCTCAGCAGAAACCTTACACAAGGCAGAAGAGAATGGGATAATGTATTCTAGATCTTAAAAGAAAAAAAATTGCCAATGAGGAATACCATGACCAGCAAAGCTATCATATAAAAGAAAAGGAGAGGGGCGGAGCCAAGATGGCGGAATAGTGAGGGCACGCACCGATAGTCCGGGAAAATTTAGTTTAATAAAAGGGAAGTTACGGTAGCCTCAGAAAAAAGAACCAGGAAAATATTGCAGACGAAACTCTTCTGGATCCAGTGGGCGTAAATCGGAGGACCTACTGGGAGAACAAGGTCGCCCACCGCGCGCGAAAGCCGAGCCGCAGGACTGAGCCGCGGGACCAAGCCGCGGAAGCCGAGCTGCGGGACTGAGCTGCGCAAGCTGCAGGGTCTGTGCGCAAGTGCTCGAAGGGGAGTGCAACAGCGGGGAGACTTGGGACGTCCAGGGCTCCGAGTCCACACATCGGCGCTGGAAGGGGAGCAGACCTGCATGGAGAGCGTGGGAGCCCACAGTTCGGGACACCAGCGGCAGACTCAACACACCAGCGCAGGAACGCGAGGTGAGCCGAACCTCAATAACCCGAGACACCGGCAGGCAAGCGGAGAGAGGAGACTAGAGGGAACGACCCCCGGGGGGGGGGGACTTCACCAAGCTAACTGGAAGAGAGAGAGAGGGGAAAAAAAAAGGTGACTGGTACGGACACGGGTTTCTCTCTCTCCGCTCACCTCTCAAGGGCGAGCAAGACAAAGAGCAGGCGCCATCTTGGACATACGTCATAAGCAGAGCGACCTCAGGTCTGCACCGGCCCTGAGCCTAGCAGAAAAACCTGACTCTGGGCGGGGCGAATTAACGGGAGATTAGGACCTAGTAAATTTGTGGTGCTACTGAACTGAGACTGTGAAAAAAGAGACGGTGGGGGAGAGAACTCACGGAATTCACGTGAGCACTTTCCAGAGACGCTACAATTCCGTAACTTTGGCAACCCAGTGGGAGACTGAAGGAGAATTTGAGCCCACTCCGAGGGCCGAACAGATTCCCTGTGTGGTCCTTGGGAAAGAGCTTCCGATCTCTGGCTCCTGTGGGTATATCATTTGCCTGCTAACTACCTCCAACTTCGTTCAGCTGTGCAGAATAACTTCCCTTTTGAATCAAAAAAAAAGAGAGAGAGAGAGAGAGAGAGAGAGAGGTTTACCACGCCCAACCTGGAAGTGTCACCTTTGGCACACCAAACAGAGCTCTCAGGCCACACCCATCTCAAGCCCTAAGGCTCCATCAAAAACGGATAGTCCACTTAATCTAGAGTCATAGTATAACAAGAAAAAGCACCACAGTGAAGAAACCAAATATCTCCAATATGACAAATAACAAACGCAAAAACCAAGGTAATAAAAACAAGGAAGTCACCATGAAGCCCTCAAATGAAAAAGACACCCCAATTCAAGATTATGAGGATGATGACATAGAAGAAATGCAAGAAGCAGATCTCAAAAAATTGATAAGAACATTAAGAAGTTCTCAAAAACAAATTCTTGAACTACAGAAATCCTTAATGGACAAGATAGAAAATCTCTCTCGTGAAAATGAAATATTAAGGAGGAATCAAAATGAAACGAAACAACTAGTACAACAGGAAACTGGGATAGTGACTGAAGTGAAGAATTCAATAGATCAAATGAAAAACACAATAGAGAGCCATACAAACAGAATGGGAGAAGCAGAAGAGAGAATATCAGACTTAGAAGACAGAGAACAGGAAAGGATACAGTCAGACCAAAGAAAAGACGAGGAAATTAGGAATCTAAAACATATTGTCGGGAATCTTCAGGATACTATTAAAAAACCCAACATTCGGGTTCTAGGAGTTCCTGAAGGCATGGAGAGGGAGAAAGGATTAGAAGGCCTTTTTAGTGAGATATTAGCAGAAAATTTCCCAGGTTTGGAGAAGGACAGAGAAATCCTAGTACAGGAAGCTCACAGAACCCCTAATAAACACGACCAAAAGAGATCCTCACCACGACACATTGTAATTAAACTCTCCACAGTGAAACATAAAGAAAAGATCCTAAAATGTGCAAGAGAGAAACGTCAGATTACTCTCAGAGGATCTCCAATCAGACTCACAGCTGACTTCTCATCAGAAACTCTACAAGCTAGGAGGGAATGGCGAGATATAGCCCAGGTACTAAGAGAGAACAACTGCCAGCCCAGAATATTATATCCTGCAAAGCTATCATTTGTGAATGAAGGTGAAATAAAGACTTTTCATAACAAACAGAAATTGAAAGAATTTGTTGCCACTCGTCCAGCCCTGCAAAAGATGCTTAAAGATGTGTTACACACAGAAACAAAGAAACACGGTCATCAATACGAAAGAAGGTAAAGGAAGGAAAGCTCACAGTAAAAGATCACAGGGAATTCAAAGCATATATTAGAACTTATCTTTGGCAAATGGCAGGGCAAAGTTACCACTTATCATTAGTCACATTGAACGTGAATGGCCTGAACTGTCCAGTTAAAAGACACCGTTTGGCTGATTGGGTTAAGGAACAAAACCCATCTATTTGCTGCTTACAAGAAACACATCTTTCCAACAAAGATCCATACAGACTGAAAGTGAAAGGCTGGAAAAAGATATACCATGCCAACAAGACAATCAATGTGATACACCACATTAACAGACTGCAGAAGAAAAACCATATGATTATCTCAATAGATGCCGAGAAAGCATTTGATAAAATACAACACCCGTTCATGATGAAAACTCTAAGCAAACTGGGTTTGGAAGGAACATTCCTCAATACAATCAAAGCAATCTATGAAAAACCCACAGCCAACATCCTATTGAATGGGGAAAAGTTGGAAGCATTTCCACTGAGATCTGGGACCAGACAGGGATGTCCACTCTCACCACTGCTATTCAATATAGTTCTGGAGGTTCTAGCCAGAGCTATTAGGCAAGAAAAAGAAATTAAAGGGATACAAATTGGGAAGGAAGAACTCAAACTATCCCTCTTTGCAGATGACATGATTCTTTATTTAGGGGACCCAAAGAACTCTACTAAGAGACTATTGGAACTCATAGAAGAGTTTGGCAAAGTGGCAGGGTATAAAATCAATGCACAAAAGTCAACAGCCTTTGTATACACAGACAATGCCATGGCTGAGGAAGAACTTCTAAGATCAATCCCATTCACAATAGCCAAAAAAACAATCAAATACCTTGGAATAAACTTAACCAAGGACGTTAAAGATCTCTACGATGAAAATTACAAAACCTTAAAGAAAGAAATAGAAGAGGATACCAAGAAATGGAAAAATCTTCCATGCTCATGGATTGGAAGAATCAATATCATCAAAATGTCCATTCTCCCAAAAGCAATTTATAAATTCAATGCAATACCAATCAAGATACCGAAGACCTTCTTCTCAGATCTGGAAAAATTGGTGCTGAAATTTATATGGAGGCACAAGAGACCTTGAATTGCTAAAGCAATCTTGTACAACAAAAACAAAGCCGGAGGCATCACAATACCAGATTTCAGGACATACTACAGGGCAGTTGTAATCAAAACAGCATGGTACTGGTACAGAAACAGATGGATAGACCAATGGAACAGAATTGAAACACCAGAAATCAACCCAAACATCTACAGCCAACTTATATTTGATCAAGGATCTAAAACTAATTCCTGGAGCAAGGACAGTCTATTCAATAAATGGTGCTGGGAAAATTGGATTTCCACGTGCAGAATCATGAAGCAAGACCCCTACCTTACACCTTACACAAAAATCCACTCAACATGGATTAAAGACCTAAATCTACGACCTGACACCATCAAGTTACTAGAGAACATCTGAGAAACCCTTCAAGATATTGGCACAGGCAAAGAGTTTCTGGAAAAGACCCGGGAGGCACAGGCAGTCAAAGCCAAAATTAACTATTGGGATTGCATCAAATTGAGAAGTTTCTGTACTGCAAAAGAAACAGTCAGGAGAGTGAAGAGACAACCGTCAGAATGGGAAAAAATATTTGCAAACTATGCAACAGATAAAGGGTTAATAACCAGAATCTACAAGGAGATCAAGAAACTCCACAAAAACAAAACCAACAACCCAATTAGGAGATGGGCCAAGGACCTCAATAGACATTTTTCAAAAGAGGAAATCCAAATGGCCAACAGGCACATGAAAAAATGTTCAAGGTCATTAGCAATCAGGGAAATGCAAATCAAAACCACATTGAGGTTCCACCTCACCCCGGTTAGAATGGCTCACATTCAGAAATCTACCAACAACAGATGCTGTCGAGGATGTGGGGAAAAAGGGACACTAACCCACTGTTGGTGGGAATGCAAACTGGTCAAGCCACTATGGAAGTCAGTCTGGAGATCCCTCAGAAACCTGAAGATAACCCTACCGTTCGACCCAGCCATCCCACTCCTTGGAATTTACCCAAAGGAATTTAAATTGGCAAACAAAAAAGCGGTCTGCAGCCTAATGTTTATTGCAGCTCAATTCACAATAGCTAAGACCTGGAACCAACCTAAATGCCCATCAACGGTAGACTGGATAAAGAAATTATGGGATATGTACTCTTTAGAATACTATACCGCAGTAAGAAACAACGAAATCCAGTCATTTGCAACAAAATGGAGGAATCTGGAACACATCATGCTGAGTGAAATAAGCCAGTCCCAAAGGGACAAATACCATATGTTCTCCCTGATCGGTGACAACTGACTGAACACCAAAAAGGAAACCTGTTGAAGTGGAATGGACACTATGGGAAACGGTGACTTGATCAGCATAGCCCTGACTGTTAATGAACAACTTAATACATTATCCCTCTTAGTAGTTTTTTTGTCTGTTCTACTTAATATGACTGGTTTAATTCTGTAATTAATACACAATTATTCTTAAGTGTTGAAATTTAACTGAAATGTGATCCCTGTTAAACATAAGAGTAGGAATAAGAGAGGGAAGAGATGTATAATTTGGGACATGCTCAAGCTGACTTGCCCCAAATGGTAGAGTTGGAAACATACCAGGGGACTTCAATTTAATCCCATCAAGGTGGCATGTACCAATGCCATCTCACTAGTCCAAGTGATCAATTTCAGTTCACAATTGATCATAATGAAAGGACTAAGAGTCAAAGGGAGCACATAAGCAAGTCTAGAACCTGCTAACACTAACCGATAGAATAAATAAAGGGGAGAGTGATCCAACATGGGAAGTGAGATACTCAGCAGACTCATAGAATGGCAGATGTCCTAAATAGCACTCTGGCCTCAGAATAAGCCCTAAAGGCATTCGGATCTGGCTGAAAAGCCCATGAGAGTATTTCAGGCATGGAAAGCCAAGACACTCTGGCAAAAGATCTCTGTGAGTGAGATCTCAGTAGAAAGAACAGGTCTTCAAAGAAGGAGGTACCTTTCTCTGAAGGGAGGAGAGAACCTCCACTTTGACTATGACCTTGTCTAAACAAGATAAGAATCGGAGAACTCAGAGGGCTTCCATAGCCTTGGAAACTCATGACTGGAGCATAGGGAGATTACTGATGCCATAGACAGGAGTGTCAATTTGTAAAGTCAACAACAGGAGTCACGGTGCACTTACTCCTCATGTAGGATCTCTGTCCTTAATGTGCTGTGCATTGAGATTTAATGCTATAACGAGTACTCAAACAATATATTTCACTTTGTGTTTCTATGGGGGTGCAAACTGTTGAAATCTTTACTTAATGCATACTAAACTGATCCTCTGTAAAAAAAAAAAAAAAAAAAAAAAAAAAAAAAAAAAAAAAAAAAAAAGAAAAGAAAAGAAACTATCAACTCCCAACTTGACTCTCACTGGGATTAAACATGACAATAGGTCTGATCTGATTTCATCATCATTAAAAAAAAATCATCTATTATTTTTCACTTTATGTTTCTGTGTGGAAGAAACTCTTGAAATCCTTACTTAATGTATACTAAGCTGATCTTCTGTATATTAAGATAATCGAAAATGAATCTTGATGTGAATGGAAGGGGAGAGGAAGTGGGAAAGGGGAGGGTTGTGGGTGGGAGGGACGGTATGGGGGGGAAGCCATTGTAATCCATTATTCGTACTTTGGACACTTATATTCATTAAATAAAAAAAAAAGAATGTTAAAAAAAATCATCTATTATTTTTCACTTTATGTTTCTGTGTGGGAGCAAACTGTTGAAATCCTTACTTAATGTATACTAAGCTGATCTTCTGTATATTAAGATAATCGAAAATGAATCTTGATGTGAATGGAAGGGGAGAGGGAGTGGGAAAGGGGAGGGTTGTGGGTGGGAGGGACGGTATGGGGGGGAAGCCATTGTAATCCATTATTCGTACTTTGGAAACTTATATTCATTAAATAAATAAAAAAAAATAAAAAAATTAAAAAAAAAAAGAAAAGGAGAAATAAAGTCATTTCTAGACAAACAAAATTTGAGGAAATTACCATGCTACCAGGCCTGTAAGAAATACTTAAGGGAATCCTACATAAGAAAAAGATAACAACCATGTTGATATCACTAAAATGATACACAAACCAGATATACAAAAGAGAAAAGAGGATCAAGCCCTATCATGACAGAAAGCTAATAAAACAGTTACACAGAAATAAACAAACAATAAACACAAAAAATCAGTGAGCAATAAACAAAATTACAACAGTTAGTTCCTAACTATCAGTATTAATCTTGAAAGTAAATGGATTAAAATTCGCAATCAAAAGATACAGAACTACATAATGGGTAAACAACAAAGATCCGATTATATACTGCCTACCAGATGCTCACTTCACAGATAGACATACACATAGGCTTGAAGTTTGTATTGGGAAAAAACACTCCACCATAATAGAAACAAAAAATGAGCAGGAATAGCTATACTCATATCACATAAACTAAACTTTATGTTAAAAAGAGACAAAAAGTCATAATATATTGAAATGGTCTAAGTCAGAAAGAAGATATAACAATTGTATATATATATATATATATACACACACCCAACACAGGACCATCAAAATTTATAAAGCAAAGCTTAGGTCTAGAAGGAGAAAAGGACTCTAATACAATAAAACTGAGGAACTTCAACACTCAACTCATCAATGGACAGATTATTCAGACAGATCAACAAAGGCATCAGCATTAAGCCATCCTATAAAGCAAATGGGCCTTGCAGAACATTTCACCCAACAGCTGCAGGATACACAGTGTTCCCATCAGAACATGGAACATTTTCTAAGATAAACCTTATGTTAGCTCACAAGTCAAGTTTCAATCATTAAAGAAAATCTAAAACACAAAATGCATCTTCTTAGACCTCAATGAAATAAAACTAGAAACCAACAAGAAACAGTTGAACATTTACATATACATGAAAAGTAAACAACGCATTCATTAATAATCAATGGTCCATTGACAAAATTAAGAACATAAAAAATTCTTGCAACTAATGAAACTGAAAAATCAACGTATCAAAATCTGTGGCACACAAAAAAGGAGAATTACAACACAAGACTACAGCAATAGTGCCTAATTTTAAAAACTAAGCATTTCAAATAAACAATCTAACAATGGAATGCAGAGACAAAAAAATCAAGAACAAATCCATTTCAAGTTAGTGAGAATCAAGAAACATTATGGACCAGAGCCAAAATAAGTGAAATCAAATGTTAAAAAATGCAGAAGAACAAAATGAAAAGTTGGATTTTTGAAACAAACAAAACAGACTAACACTCAAATAACATCAGAAATAAAAAAGCAGATACTGAAATTGATACTACATAAACACAAGGGGTAAGAAACGCATATGAACAACTCCATGCTAACAAATTGGAAAACTTGAAGAAATTGATAATTTCCTGGATATATACAATCTACCAAGCTTAAGTCAAAAAGAATAGGGGCCAGCTCTGTGGCATAGCAGGTTAAGAAGAACTAACTCCAATATTTATCACACTGTTTCAAAACAATTGAAAATAATGCAATTTTTTATGAGGTCAACATCGCAGAAAGACAAGCTCGAAAAACCAAAGTACAGGTCAATGTGCATAGTGAGCATAGAAGCAAAAATTTCCAAAGAAATATCAGAAAATTGAATCCAATAGCACATGAGAATGACACACCATGATCAAGTGTAATTCATCTCAGGGAGACAAGAATGGTCCAACATTCACAAATCACTAATAATAAATCACATCAACCGAATGCAAACCCATATGATCACCTAAATAAATGAAGGAAAAGGAAAAGAATTTGGTAAGATTCCACATTCCTTCAGGATAAAAATTCTCAATAAATTAGGTACAAAAGGAGACTATCTCAAAAAAAAAAAAAATAAAGGCTAAAACCTACATCCAATATAATACTGAAGAGGGAAAAGCTAAAATCATTTTTCCTAAGGTATGGAATAAGATCAGGAGGTCCACTCTCATCATTACTCAATAAACTATTGGATGTCTTGACAAGAATAATTAGCAAATAAAAAGAAATAAAGGTCATCTACATTTCAAAGGAGGAAGTCAAAATACTTATGTTTACAGATTACATTTTGTACATTTGAAAAAAAAAGAAATATCTGCCAAAAAACTGTTAGACATTATTAACAGAGTTCAGGGCTGTGTCATAGCAGGTTAAGCTGCCGCGTGTAGTGCTGGCATCCCTTATGGGTGTTGGTATAAGTCCTGGCTGCTCCAATTGCAACTCAGCTTCCTGCTCCTGCACCTAGGAAAGCAGAGGAAGATGGCCCAAGTGCTTGGGCAGGTGCCACCCACAGGGATCCAGATGGAATTCCAGGTTCCCAGCTTCAGCCTGTACTAACTTCAACCATTGTAGTCATATGGTGAATGAACCACTAGATGGAAGATTTCTCTTTCTCTGTCTCTCCCTCTGTTTCTCTCTCAAATAAGAAAATCATTCTTTTTTATTTTTTATATTTATTTATTCCCCACCAAAGAAACCTTTTATTTAAGGGAATAGAAACTTCATGCATTCCATAAGTACAGCTTTAGGAATACATGGATTCTTCCCACCATAACTGCCCTCCCACCTACTCTCCCTTCCTCTCCCATTCCCAGTCACATTCTCCACTAAGATCCATTCTCAATTAACTTTATACATGGAAGATCAACTCTATACCTAGTAAACAGTTCAACAGTTTGTATAAAAAACAGAAACAAAATTAAAAAAAAAAAAACTATTCCTCAACAGTCAATATAAGGGCTGTTCAAAGTCATTACATCTTGAAGTTAATTTTACTTTTTTTTTTTAAATCTTAACTTTAAAGAAGCACCCAAGAATGATATATCCTTTGTTAGCACTTAGACATAATTATATTACAACTCTCTGAGGACAGACATTGAAAAAATACCAGAATCAGCAAACTTTTTTTCCCCTCCCAATAATACTACATAGCAAACAACTCAGAAGTGAAATTGCTTTTACAACAAATATTTATTTCCCCTACTCCAATCTATGGGTAAACTTTGGGTTTATTTGACTCCTCTTGCCACAGGTGGGATTCATTCCAGGATATAGGTTAAGTTAAATTATGTTTTTATATGCTAGGATCCAGGTTAAAAGAACAGCTACTATTTTTTGAACATTTATGGAATTGATCTGGAAATCTACAACTCAAGACTCTCTGGAACATATGCAGACACATGGAGGTTAAACAACATGCCCTGAATAAGTAGTGGGTAATAGAAGAAATCAAAAGAGGAATCAAAAAATAAGTAGTGGGTCATAGAAGAAATCAAAAGAGGAATCAAAAAATTTCAGGAAACAAAAATAACTATAAAACTTACAAAAACTTATGAGATACAGCAAAAGCATTGTGAAGAAGGAAGTTTATAGCAATCGGTGCCTATATCAAGAAATTGGAAAGGCACCAAACAAATGAGCTGTCAACCCATCTCAAGGGCCTAGAAAAGCACCAAACCAAATCCAGAATTAGGAGGAAAGAAATAATTAAAATTAGAGAAGTAACAAAATTCAAACAAAAAGTATAAAAGATCAGTAAAATGAAGAGCTGCTTTTTTGAAAAAAATAAACAAAATTGATACACCATTGGTCCAACCAGCCAAAAAGAGAGAGGACCCAAATAAATAAAATCAGAGATTGAAAATGGAAATGTAATAACAGATACCACAGAAATAAATAGAATCATCAGGAATTACTACAAATAGCTGTATGTCAACAAATCAGGAAACCCTGAAGAAATGGGTAGATTCCTGGACACATACCATCTACCAAAATTGAGTCATGAAGACACAGGAAACCTAAATAGACCAATAACCAAGATGGAGATAGAATCAGTAATAAAGACCCTCCCAACAAAGAAAAACCTAGTACTGGATGGCTTCACTGCCACATTCTACGAGACATTTAAAAAAGAATTAACCCCATTTTTTCTCAAGCTATTCAAAACAATTGAAAGGGAGAGAATCCTCCAAAACTCCTATTAAGGTAGCATCATCTAAATCCCTAAACCACAAAAAGATACAGAGAACTATAGACCAATATCCCTCTTGAACATAGATTAAAAAAAATCAACAAAATTCTATCCAATTGAATCCAACAACACATCAGAAAGATCATTCATCTGTTGAATTTACCCCAGGTATGCAGGGATGATTCAACATTCACAAATCAATCACTGTGATACATGTCGGGGAACGGGACAGCCTGGCCAGCTGTGCCCCTCCCGACATGTACAAGCACAAGAAGTTTAGTGCTGGGCTTTTTCCACCCTGCCCGTTGCTAATTGCAAGATCCTGTTTTGACTTTAAGCATCCTGTTATTGCATGTTTCCCACACTTAGTTGGTAACATGTTTTCCGTGAATGATATATATAAATAGGTGGACGGTGGGCGGGGGTAGGGAATGAACGCTGGTAAAAGGCGGAGTGATGAATGAACGCTGGTAAAAGGCGGAGTAATGAATGAACGCCGGTAACAGGCGGAGTTGTGAATGAATGCCGGTAACAGGCGGGAGTTATGAATGAACGCCAGTAGTAAGTGGGAGTGGTGAATGAAGGAGTTGTGAATGAATGCCGGTAACAGGGCGGGCGTTCGCGACATGTAACGCGAGTCTGCTGAAAAATAAAGTGGAAGCTGAAAAGCCGATAAACGCGTCTGGTGTCTCCGAGGTCTCGCCGGCGTTAACCTATCCGGAAGGTGTACGCCTGCAGATACATTAACAAACTGAAGAACAAATATACACAGAGAAAGCACTTTATTAAATACAACATCCTTTCATATTGAAAACCTTAAGCAAACAGTATAGAAGGAACATTCCTCAACACAATCAAGGCTATTCATGACAAACCCATAGCCAGAATCTTATTGAATGTGAAAAAATTGGAAGCATTTCCACTAAGTTCTGCAACCAAAGGATATACATTCTCACCATTGCTATTCAATATAGTGTTAGAAGTTTTAGCCAGAACCATTAGGCAAGAAAAACAAATCAAAGGGATACAAATTAGAAAGGAGGAAGTTAAACTATGCCTATTTGCAGATGACATGATTCTATACATTGGGGATCCAAAAGACTCCGCTAAGAGACCATTGGAACTCATAAAAGCTTTTTAAAGTGGCAGGATACAAAATTATTAACACACCAAAATCAACAGCCTTTGCATATACAGACAATGTCATGCCTGAGAAAGGACTTCTAAGATCAATCCCATTGATAATACGTACAAAAAATTAAATACCTTGGAATAAATTTATCCAAAGATGTCAAAGAACTCTACAATGAAAATTATAAAATATTAAAGAAATAGAAGATGACATTAAAAAGGTAAAATCTTCCATGTGTCTAGACTGAATAATCAGTATCCTCAAAATGTTCATTCTATCAAAAGCAAGTTATGGTTTGATTGTAATACCAAACTATCAACAACTTTCTTCCCAGATCTAGAAAAAACAACTCTAAAATTCAAATACAAACATAGGAGACCCCAAATAGCTAAAGCTATCTTAAATAAGCAAGACATACCTGAAGGCATTACAATGCCAGATTTCAAGACATACTACAGAGCAGTTATAATCAAAATAGCATGGTACTGGCACAAAAATCAGACATGTAGAGCAATGTAACAGAAGAGAAACTACAGTGATCAATCCATGTATCCACAATCAACTAATCTTTAACAAAGGAACTAAAAAATCAATCCATGGATCAAGGATTGTCTCTGTAACAAATGGTTCTGGGAAAACTGGATCACTACTTGCAGAAATATGAAATGAGACCACTATCTTACACCTTTGATCCACTCAAAATGGATCAAAGATCTAAATCTATAATCTGATACCATCAAGTTACTAGAGAACATTCGAGGAAACCCTACAAGACATTGACATTGGCAAAGATTTCTCAGCAAAGATCCCAGGAACATGGGAAATCAAAGCCATGACTGACAAAAAGGATACGTCATGCTAGAAGCTTCTGCACTGCAAAAGAAACACTCAGTACAGTGAAGAGGAAACCGACAGAATTGGAGAAAATATTTGCTAACTATGAAATGGATCAAGGAATAATATCCAGAATCTAAAAGGAACTCAAACTCAACAACAACAAAATAAACAGTGCAGTTAGGAAACACACAAAGGACTTGAATAGAAATTTTTCCAGACAAGAAACTCAACTGGCCAATCGTCACATGAAAAAATTCTCAGGATCACTAGGCAGGAGAATGCAAATCAAAACCACAGCAGGGTTTCACCTTAACCCAGTTAAAATAACTCTCATACAGAAATCAATAAACAAATGCTGATGAATTGTGTGGAAAGGACCCCAATCTAGTGTTGATGGGAATGCAAAGTATTGCAGCCACTGTAGAAGACAGTATGGAGATACCTCAGAAATTTCTTTATAGACCTATCATATGACCCAGCCATCTCATTTATCCAAATGAAAAAAATTAACGTATAAAAGAGTGACCTCTACCCCTATGTTTATTTCAGCTCAATTCACAATACCTAAGATATAGAATCAACTCAGATGTCCATCAACTGAAAAGTGGATAAAGAAATTATGATATATCTATACTATGGAATATTATACAGTGGTAAAAAAGTCACAACAAAATGGATGCAACTGGAAGCCATTATACTTAGTGAAAAAGCCAATACCAAGAAGGCACATACTATATGTTTTCTCTGATTTCTGCTACCTAATTAACACTTTGAGACTACAGTGATTTTGTAAAGCCCCTGTCTTTACTGTTGAGGAACAGTTTTTTTTTCCCATACTATTTTTAAACTTTTTACTTAGTGTAGGGTTAATCTTTTGAGTATGAAGTTAACTGAAAATAGATTTTTATAAAAAATGAGAACAGGAATTTGAGAGGGAGGGGGAAGAAAGGTGGGAGTCTGGGTGGGTGGGAATAATCATAATGTTCCTAAATCTGTATATATGAAATGCATGAAGCTTGTGTACCTTAATTAAAAAAAAGACCTGTCTGCAAAAAAAAAAAAAAAAACTTACTAGTCAAATTTTTTATTTACTTATTGCTGTCCAGTGTTTTGTTACATGGAAAAGCTCTTGAATAATTTTAAATTTTTCTAATGGCATTTTTCTATTTCAAATTTTCCTTGTCCTGGTGTTCTAATAACTACAGCTTCTAGGAACTTATACATTTCATCCATGTTTTATAATTTACATTTAAGAAATGATACAAATTTGTTGAAATTTTCATTACAATTAATTTTTAAATATTTTCATTTGTCTTTTATTATTTCTTATAGATTTGTATTTTTTCCTTTTATCCTTTTAAAACTGACTACTGTATGACTGTGAATCTATTTTACAAAGTTTAAATGTTATGTATTTACTTATTTACTTGAAAGGCAGAGCAACAGAGAGAGAGGGAGAAACACGAAGGGAGAGATCTATTGTCTGTTGATTTACCTCACAAAGGACTACAATACATAGTTCTGGGCCAGGCCTAAGCCAGGAGCCAGCACTTCCATCCTGGTCTCCCACATGGGTGGCAGGGACTCATCTACTTGGGCCATCTTCCTCTCAATTCCCAGCACAGGCACACGAAGCTGCATGGGAAGCAGAGGATCGGAACTGGAAATGGCACTGTGACATGGGATACTGCTATCACAAGTGGTGGCTTAACCTGCTGCATTTTAACACCAGCTTCCTGAAATAATTTTCAAATGACTCTTCTACAGCTTTCTGTTTCTAGTTTTACATATAAGCTTCTATCTTTCACTTTACTTTTCAATTCATTAGTTTATTTTTGAATTGAAAATTTAATTGATTTCAAGTTTAGTGAAATAGGCATTTAGTACTACAACTTTTCTCCAAGAACTGCATTGGTAGTATCTTATTGAAACTGATTAATTAATTTATTACTATTGTTTTTGAGAAGTTTTGCAATTTAGTTTTGCATTTTCCCTCGACATCACAGGCGAATTTTGGAGTTTTTATTTTATTTTCCAGCATGAGAGACTTCTACTACTGCTGCTCTTTCTCCTCCTCTTCTTAATTATTATTTTTATTATTGTGAATTAAAAGTAAGAGCCACCAAAATGGAAGGCAGGGAGGTTGTAGGTATAAAGAAAAAACAAGAGTCAAACTAGGAATTATTAGAGTGGGTTAAGAATAATCCAGAGCAGAAGGAGGGGCCAGTATTGTGATGCCTCAGGTTAATCTGCCAATTGCAAAGCCATTCCACAGCGGGGCACAGGTTCAGTGCTGGCTGCTCTGTCTCATATTCAATTCCCTGCTAATGTGCCTGGGAAAGTAGCCGAGGATGCCCCAGTGCGTGGGCCCTGCCACCCACATGGGAGACCCAGGAGTTCCTGGCTTCTGGCTTCAGGCTGACCCAGCCCCTGCTGTTGTAGCAATTGGGAAGTGCAATCAGCAGAGGGAAGGTTTCTATTCTCTGTCCTTCTCTTTCTCTGTCACTCCATCTTTCAAATAAATAAAATAAATCCTAAAAAAGTAGAAGCAATAACAAAATACAGAAATCAGGCAAATTAAAATAGTAAATTATGTAGATTTAAGTAACCACTGTGCTCTCCTCAAAATCAGTCAGGAAAGATCCATTTCAAGACACATCTTGATAAAAGTTTTGAATTTCAAATAAAGATGAGGTCCACAGCATATAAACTTTGGGATTACAGGAATTAATCTTGAATTTCATACAATATATAATAGAATGTCAAAAGGTAATGGAATGATAATAAAAGGATTACTTATCAAAAACATCTGGGACCTTAGAAGTTTCTCCAGATATACAAGTGTTCAGGAACTATAATACTCTAGTTTCATTGAATACATTATTAATACCTGTGCTGTGTACCTACAATTTTAAGATTCTTACTAAATTAAAAAACATTTTATGATTATTTGTCAACAATTCTGCCAAGTGGTGGGAAAAATTTGGTTATAAAAATAGAAATAGGTACCCCTCCATCAAATTTTGGAGAGTAAATGGAAAAAAAATCTAACAAAAGTAGAAACATATAATAATTTTTAGCATTTTATACAGTTTTATTTTCTTGGTTTTGCCAATTCATTTAATTCATTCTATTTTTTGTTCATGTGAATTACCAAAATTCTGGTGATATGTTTTTCTTCTCCCAGTTACAGAAAATATGATTTTTTGAGACACATCTTTATCCCACAATTTTCATTAAATTTCTTTTTATTTTTCCCCAGGAAACATGTACAAATATTGTACATAAACAAATAGTAATGAAAGTGTCTTTGCTCTCTCCAAAGCCTTAACAAAGAATTTAAATACTTATCATCTGAATCATTAAACTCAGAGATTAGATTCAGAGATGTTTTTTCAACTGGAAAGGCCACTAAGCCATGAAATATACTTTATCTATTAGAAAGATGGCAAGCATGGCAATTTATTCATGAAACCACTTTTTCCTGCATTGATTGTTAAAATCATCTCAACGAGATAGTTAAAATCTGCATAGTGTTAAGAGACTTTTCTTTAAGGGTCTAATCATTATGGTGGTAGGCTGACTATAATATTCATATTTGTATCTTTAATAAGAGGGTACTTAAAAAAGTTCAGGGAAAATGGAATTAAAAGATAAATTTTGGTGCAAAAGAGTTTTAAATTTCATGCCTCGTTTTTTCATAGTGGGCATCACCGATGAACTTTGAGGACTTCCTGTATACACAGACCTCCCTCAGTTTCTAAGTGATGTATTAGAAACTACTTTTAAAAAGATCAAATTATAAACAGAATATTGCCATAACACTAAACTATTTTGTGAAAACCTATCCATCCTTACTGGAACAAATTCAAATTCACTTAAACATGGAGATTCCATTTTTCTCTATCAAAAATGAAGAATAAGTGAGGGGTGGCGGGTGTAGTGGTGCAGTGGGTTAAGCCTGCATCCCATATCAAAGCGCCAGTTCAGGTCCTGGCTCCGCTCCTTCCCAGACAACTCCCTGCTTCTGTGCCAGGGAAAGGAGTAAGTGATGGCCTAATGGCTTGTGTCCCTGCATCCTTGTGGGAGACCTGGATGAAAGTCTTGGCTTTCATCTGGCCAAATTCCAGATGGTGCGGGCATTTGTGGGAAGAGGTAGAAGCTCACTTGCTCACTCGCTCTCTCTCACTCTCTTCCCTCCCTCACTGCATCTGCCTCTGCTGTCCTGCTTTTCAATTAAGTTAATTTTAAAAAATCAGAAAAAAGAAGATATGACATACTGAACCCTCTGGTAGTGTGGTACATCCACCTCCAGGAATATTAGACAGGGTCTGATATTAAACAGAAGTACCTCCAAAGACGACTTAAAATTCAACACTGCATTTCTGGAAAGTGTTTTTGATAATATATATGAGAAGAATTGAACGCTCACAACTTTGTGAAAATAAATCTGCTTATATAAGTTAATCTTAGGCACTACAGTCAGCAATGTAGATACATTTCTATAAAAATGCAACATATAATACTACTTAAGATACATGCGGTGAATACAACTCCCAGATTTCTATAGAAAGGCCAAAAACAAAAGATAACAAAATCTCAACAATAAAAAACAAGAAAAATAAAAAAAGCAGTTATTCATGAAGAAAACTAGAAAATGAATCATCAGTTTTTTGAAACTAACCTGTTTAGCATTCAGGCACAATGGGCTATTACACAAAAGCACAAACACTGGTAAGCCAGCAGGGAGAACCCTGTCTTAACATCATGACCACCTCACATCCAAGACAGGGGGTGCCTATTCTTCTAACCTGCTAAAACACCAAACAAGGAGTATAAATTTATGTATAATACAGCTCTCACAGTGAACCACAGAAGAGATGATTTGTTGTAGTGTCCAAATAAATACTTTTGAGATGAAAACAATTCTGGATGTCTTTCTAAATAAATTTTAACTAAGGAAAAGAGACCTGAATTTAGACAAAGTCTGGTAATATAAATGATAAAGGGGAAAAAGTTGAACTATATATCAATATCCTTGGACCCCACAAATCAAGCTTGGTAGATATCTGTGTAATACTGAGAATAGAGGGAAAAATACTTTAAAGATTAAAAAAATGCACATTTTAAAAATATCCAAGTTGTCTGCCGGCGCTGTGGCTCAATAGGCTAATCCTCCCCCTTGCAGCGCCGACACACCGGGTTCTAGTCCCTGTCGGGGCGCCGGATTCTGTCCCGGCTGCCCCTCTTCCAGGCCAGCCCTCTGCTGTGGCCCAGGAGTGCAGTGGAGGATGGCCCAAGTCCTTGGGCCCTGCACCCCATGGGAGACCAGGAGAAGCACCTGGCTCCTGCCTACAGATCAGTGAGGTCGCCCGCCGCAGCCTGCCGGCTGCGGTGGCCATTGGAGGGTGAACCAACGGCAAAGGAAGACCTTTCTCTCTGTCTCTCTCTCACTGTCCACTCTGCCTGTCAAAAATTAAAAAAAAAAAAAATCCAAGTTGTCATTCGTATGCAAACAGAATAGAAAGCCATTCTTAGTTAGTAAGAGACTTATATACTTAAAAAAAAATTGCTCAGAGGTGTGTTCTAATTAGCTGAAAGATAAACAACACAAAGTGTAGAACAAGGCTGTGATTTTGAAGGGATTTAAGGTGAGCAACTGAAGCCAAGATTTTAGCCTAAAAATCAATTGCTCTACTTTAAAATAGTACAAAGTTTAAAATTATTCTTGAAAGAAATATAAATAATTTTAAAATATTAACGTACTGTAGTTCTCAGATTATATCAACAAAAACCAAAAACTAAATATATGCAGAAAGTAAGATCAAATCTGTTACGGAAATAAATGGATCTAGATATGAAAGGCTTGGCAGCAATCAACCTATTAAACAAAATGAACTTGTCGAAATGAAATTATAAAGAGGCTTTTTTCATGCCCTCCTTCTAAATACCATCCAGATTTCATAGATTTTTTTAATCACTTGCAGATACTAAAAGCCTCATTTTTCTAACGTATGAAGTCCAGACCTACCTGAAGCAGAAACTGAATTCCTGTTTGGTACATCTCTCACTGATGCCTGACATTCACCTACTGAATGGGAAGTGCTGGGAACCATGTTGTGCCCCCATCTTGCAAGCTGGGCAGCCTTGTCAATGGCCACAGCAACCTGATTCAGGCAGTTTTTTAATCATGTGCATGTTGCATGACTTTCTTGAAGATTTCTCGTATATGTGCATTTCAAAAATTTTTGCACCCAAACTGCTTATTTGAAAGGCAGAGTGACACAGAGAGGAAGACAAACATTTTCATCTACTGCTTCATTCCCCAAATGCCCACAACAACTTGGGCTGGGCCTCGCTAACACTGGGAGCCAGGAACTCCATACTGATTTCCTATGTAAGTGGCAGGGCCCCAAGTACTTGGACCATCATCTGCTTCCTTCCCAGGTACATTAGCAGGAAGCTGGATGAGAGCTGAATAGTTGGGACTCTGTGGGATGTAGGTGGTCCAAGGGGTGGCTTAACGTGCTATAACCCAGGGTCCTCCCCACATTTATTTTTTTATTTCATTTTCTGTTATATTTTGAAGGACTTCATATAAATAAACTTATTCTTTAATTTAAAATTATTGTTTGCATTAATAGTTATTGATATAAAGAGAACAGATTTCATAGGTATAATTCCAAGAAGACAACCATACTTCCTCCAACCTCTGCATATCTGTTAGTCTCAAATAGCAGAACCTCAAAGATCACACTGCAGTTCCAGAAAGTAAACCTCTTCAGAGCAGAGCCTTCAGGGCTTGTCTTTTTTAACTAATGTATACATAGAATTCAGAAAAATACCTGGAATATGAGAGTCTATAAATACTTGTTGAGCAGATGAATGATGCAAGCAACTTAAAATAAAAACTCATACACTCCAAAAATTTCATAGCAAATGAGCTGCTAAAGTATAGAATTGCAAGAAATACTATTCAAAGTTTGGGCAGACCAATTTAAAATAGATAAATCCAGAGAAGTTTAAAGTAATTATGTTAGATAATAATCTTGTAAAAACACCTTTGTTTTTATACCTCTGGGTTTTAATGTATACAGCTACAGCATCCCATATCTTGGTATTTTCACATGATTTTTTTGAATTAACATTTTTATGAATGTGATATTATGAATATATAATTAATACAAGCTATTATTTCAGAAGGAAAGACTACATATGTTGGAAAACTGTAAAAAAATCTAATTACATACCAAGGTACTTCAAAAATCTCCTAAAAATCAGATTTATACTGGCATAGTACCCAAGTACAGGAAAACAAGCTAAACATTAATGGCGCAAGTTTAAATAAGAATCTTCAACCACTGTTAAGAATAGAAAGCTTTAAAAAAATATTTCCAATTAGAAATACAACCTAAGAACTGTAAAAAACAAAACCCTAAAAATATGAATAATGTAGTAAAATCTGTAGTTAGGAAATAATCTGATTATTTTGATACTATTGAAAGTATAAATTTAACATTTCAGAAGAGTTTTAAATTTGCAAAACAAGAATTTTGAGTTTCCATACACCCCAACACCATTTCCCTTTGTAGTAACATCTCATATTAGTAGCTTTGTCACGGTTAATGAATCACACCCACCTGTCCCTATTTCTATCCTGATTGTTTTTCTCTCCCACGCCTGCCAACCTCTAGTAACATTCTGTGTTCAAATTGAGTTTTATTGTTTCGTTTTGTAAATTTAGCTCCCCCATGTAAGGGAAAACACAATATTTGTCTTTCTATGTCTGACTTATTTCATCCAACATGATGTATTCTATTTCCATCCAATTTTCTGCAAATGAAAGGATTTTAGTTTTTTTTTTTTTTATAATTGACTAGTATATCACATTTTATTTATCCATTCCTCTGATGGACACCTTGGTTGATTCCATTTTTTACAGAAAGATTTATTTGAGAGGTAGATTTACAGACAGAAAGAGGGAGAGACAGGGAGAAAGGTCTTCCATCTGCTAGCTCACTCTCCAGATGGCTGCAACAGCCGGAGCTAGGTTGATTTGAAGCCGGAGACAGGGGCTTCTTCCTGTAGGTCCAGGAGCCATCTTTCACTGCTTTCCCAGGCCACAGCAGAGAGCTGGATAGGAAGTGGAACAGCCAGGACTCAAACCAGTGCCCATATGGGATGCCGGTGCTGCAGGTGGAGGTTTAGCCCACCAGGCCAATTGTACTTGCCCCAGTTCCTTATTTTCACTTTCGTGAACAGTACTAATATAAACATGCTTGAGTTGGTATCTTTGTGATACAACAAATTCATATCTTTTGACTATATATCCAGTAGTGGGATTGTTCAATCAAAGGAGAGCTCCATTTCTAAACAAATCTCCATACTGTTTTCCACGGTGGCTGCATTATTTTACATTCCTATCAAGAGCATGAGTTCCCCTTTCTCCACATCCTTACTGGCATTTTTTACTCTGTCTTTTGATAATAGCCATCCTGACAGGGGCAAGGTAGTTTGGATTTGCCTTTTGCTGATGGCTAGAGATATTCAGCATTTTTTTTTTTCATCTATTTGTTGGTCAT
This sequence comes from Oryctolagus cuniculus, assembly GCF_051225735.1. Taxonomy (NCBI): domain Eukaryota; kingdom Metazoa; phylum Chordata; class Mammalia; order Lagomorpha; family Leporidae; genus Oryctolagus; species Oryctolagus cuniculus. Next base: position 81,601,213 of record NC_142877.1, on the reverse strand, counting down.
TTGTGCTTCCTCTTCTGAGATCTGTCTGTTGAGATCCTTTGCCCATTTTTTAACTGAGTTAGTTGTTTTGTTGTTGAGTTTTCTGCATTGCTGATACAATCTGGGTAAAAATTCTTTGTCAAATAGGTAGCTTGCAAATATTTTCTCCTATTCTGTCAGATGTCACTTTAGTCTCTTGACTGTTTCCTTTTCTGTGCATAACTTCTGAGTTTGATATAACTCCATTTGTCTCTTTTTGCTTTGGTGGACTTTTCTTTGGGAATCTTATGCAAGAAATCTTACCTACTCCAATGTCTTGAAGCATTTCCCCTACATTTTCTTCGAGCAATTTTATGTAGTATATTTAATAAGAAAAAAATGGAAAATAATTCAATTTAAAATTCTATAAAAAGCAGCACAGAAGAAAAAGAATGAAAATTGACTAGGTTTGCTCACTTTAGAATTTGTATATAATTTGTAAGTCCATTCATTATTTTGGAATTGTGAAAGCAACATGAAGAATATAGGAGATTGCTTCTCATATCTATATGCTCGTATTTCTAAAAGCACTGTCCCCTGAAATATTGTTTTGCAACTTATACACTGAAGCATATTTGAGAAATATCAGGTTAAACAAAAATAACAAGTTTTTCAGTAGAATGGACTAACGTGCATTATTGCTTTCCAATTTGTGACGGAATTTATTTTTCTTCTCTTAGGAATACTTATTTCTTGGCACATCTATTCACAATCCCTGAATCAGGTATCTCAAAAACCCCAGCTTGAAGGATAAAGTCACCCCTTAGTGTCAACAGGGGACTGGTCCCAGGAATCCTCATGGATACCAAAATCCTCAGATTCTCGAGTTCCTTGTGTAACAAGGTTTAGTATGTGCAATTGAACTATGCATGGCATATACTTCAAATCATCTCTGTATTTCTAATTCCTAATCAATGTAAATTCTCTGTGAGCAGTTATTATATTTCTTTGGAAATAATGACAAGGGGGAAAAGCCTGTATGTGTTCAAAACAGACACAAATATTTTAAAAGTATTTTTGAGTCCCACTTTGTTGAACCTGCAGAAGTAGAGTTGTGAATCTGGAAGACATATGTAAATTCCTATTCAGATTAATGAAAATTATTAATTAAGCTGGAAAAGCTCTGGGAAAATATAAATGACAAAAATTGACACAGAAACAAAAAAATGAAATCAGTAAGTTATAGTTGTTTAAGAGTTACAATCAAAGCAGACAATGCCTCTATATCATTTGCTAAATAGCTTTACTGTATTTATTTTTAATTTTTATTTATTTTCATCTACATAAATGACAGAGTGACAGAGACAAAGGCATTGGGAGATCTTCTATCTGCTGATCACTGCCCAATGCTTACAACCGCCAGGGTTGGGTTAGACTGAAGTCAGGAGCCCAGAAGTCAATAAAAGACCATTTAATATTTCAGGAAATATAAAGATATAGCTAGTTTTCCAGTTACTATTGTGAATCTCCCTTATCATTGATATAAAGAAAGAAGTCCTAAAAATAAAATTTGCAGGCTAAACTTATTTAGAGATATCCAATACCAAACACAATATACAGCAGTATAGTTAAAAAAGATCTTTTACACACTAAGCTTACTTATCATACATTAAAACATTGCTTATAGTTCAAAAAATCCCATAATTCATCCTATCAATGAGTCAGAGGAAAAATTGTTCAACAAGCATATTGTTCCAAATGGGAACAAATCAAGTACAATGTTAGATTATAATGCTCATCTCTGCCCCATGTCTCTTGTCCAGTCATTTTATCATGAAAATAGTTTTATAAATTGCTTTATAAAAGGTTTCATTTATTTTATAAAATTTGGTACAGGAGATCATTCAAAGCACATTTTATAACAAAATGCTGCAGATGAAACAGTTTTGAAAATGTTTCTTTAGTTACCAAAAATCCTCCATCTCCTTACCTGACCTCTGTATGGTGTTTCCACCTTGAGCTGTCATTTCATTGCCTGCTATAAACTACATTAACTCATGGTCATTTGACATAGTCAATGAATAAAGTGCATGAATAAAATAAGCAAAATTAATAATTATTCTTCTTACCCAGTGAAAGATTACTTACATAAAGATCATGACCAAAGAGCTATAAGAATCACAAGTCTTACGAATTTTCTTAGTCTAACAGGATGGTGCCTTTTATGTTAGAATTAATGAAAACTTTTTTCTTTAATTTCCATGTCAGTTTTGTGAGATGGATTTTATTCATTTTTTAAATACATCAATGACATTTATCTGAGGAATCCTAAGCATCAATATAAAGTTCACACTATGCAAATATTTCTTATGTCTGCAAATGCTCAAGCTATAAAGTTCCTGTTGAGATTAGTACAGGTCCAACATTTCCAAATCTAAAGAAAGCTAGGAAGTGAGAAGTCTGAACTGTAACAAATATTAAAAAGGTCAATTATAAGCCCTGATCCAATGTTATTCTGCAAGATTACTTCTCTTCAATCTCCCATTTGTCCAAATGATACACTAGTAAATGAATGTTTGTCTTTGCAAGGAATGGATTTGTTTCTAGTCTTAAGAGGTTATTATTTATAATTTGGGTTTTTTTTCTTTTTTCTATCTATCCATTCCGCCATCCATTCATTTATTTCTTAGGCTAGCTAATGCATGTTATACAGATTTACACATAAAAAAAGAATAACTATGATTCAAAATGCAAAATAAAGTTGGAGAACACTGACAAGTGTTATCAAAACAAAATATTGCACAGCAATCACTCTCCTAATCTTTTCTGACAAATGTAATATTTGCAAATATATTTCTTTTGGAAAAGATGAACAGTGTGAAAAATACTACCCACCGAAATATATCTGAAGACGTAGTAATTATATGACTCCAACAAAGTGTATCCTTATCTTACCACTAAAGGTGCTATCAGGGCACCGGCACTGCGCCTCACTTGGTTAATTCTCTGCCTGCGGCGCCGGCATCCCTGTGAGTGCTGGATTCTGTCCCGGTTGCTCCTCTTGCAGTCCAGCTCTCTGTTGTGGCCTGGGAAGGCTGTGGAGGATGGCCACTAACCTACCAATCTTCTGTGAAACCTCTAAATTCTTTTTAAAGATTTATTATTTATTTGAAAGTCAGAGGTACACAGAGAGAAGTAGAGACAGAGACAGAGACAGAGAGAGGAGAGAGAGAGGTCTTCCATACGCTGGTTCACCCCCCAATTGGCTGCCACAGCAGGAGCTATGCTGATCTGAAGCCAGGATCCAGGTGCTTCTTCCTGGTCTCCCATGGGAGTGCAGAGGCCCAAGCACTTGGGTCATCCTCCATTGCTATCCCAGGCCATAGCAGAGAGCTAGACCGGAAGAGGAGCAACCGGAATTAGAACCCAGTGCCCTTATGGGAAGACAGCCATAGTAGAGAGCTGGATTGGAAGTGGAGCAGCTCTTGAACGGGTGCCCATATGGGATGCCAGCACTTCAGGGCAGGATGTTAACCCTCTGCACCACAGCACTCGTCCCCAACATTTTTTTCATCATTGTGGATATTGTGTTCATTTTTTTTCTGTGCTTTAACAAGGAGTATCCTAGCTAAATTTATTGTTTCTTTCATGTGTGGCCTAGGATTTCAAACTTTGGAAAACAAATTTCATTTTTCTTTATCCTTGTTCTAGTAATCTGATTTTATTCGATGCACATATTTGCATTTTTATAACCCAAATGTAAACAATGTATTTGAAATGCAGTTTAGAAACTCACATGCTGAGCCCCTTGAGGGCCCATCTCTTATCTGCTGATTTTCTCCATTTCCTTGTTACTATATAGGCACAAATAGGTACAAGGAGCACTTGACACTGACTTTGAAGAGAAGGGAGACACATGTATCTTTGCTCTTGATTTCTGCCTAAAGTATTTTTCTAGATCATGATATAAGGATATATACTCTAATCTGAAGAGGTTGATGTCAGAGTTACCCATGAGTTGGCCGTAATTTACTGGACAAACACCAAGGAAGAGAGCTGTACAGAAATGTGGTCAGAGAACTCTTCAGAGGTATCCATGTGTCCTCTGCTGTGAGCACAAACAAGTGAAAATAAAACACACATGCACACATGTACACACACACATGCGCAAACACGCTAGTAAGCTAAAATTAAGCATCTTGTAGCAAATATCTCCCAGCAAAACAAATATACTATCTATTATAGATGACAACATCCAGACTCTCCATTGTGCATCAACCACATTATAACTGAAAAATATTAGAAGCATAAAGAAGCAGGAGAATATGGTGTGATACACATAGCAGCGAGTAGAACAGACCTTCAAGATCTTCCACATGCTGAAATTAGCAGACAAGTCCTTAATATAACTGCTATAAATACGTTAGTGGACTTAAATTCAAGATGGATATAAGTAATGAACATATAGGAAATCTCAAGAGATAAATTGGAAACATAAACAAATGAAAATTCTAAGTAGGCATTACAGCAAACAGAACACTAAGGAATCAGTGGTCAATAAAGTCAAAGAGAAATTAAAATAAATAACTTCATCAGACAATCAAAGGAAAGGAAGATTGAAAACCAGAGGAAAATAGTCTCATTAAGCTATGGGGCAATGCCAGCCAGTTTAGCAGAGTATACTTGGACTCCAAGAATGAGAATAGACTGAAAACGAGAGAGAACTGTATTAGAGAAACAATATCTGCAATTTCATAAGTGTGTAAAATGTTTACTTACAGACATGCAAAATTACTGAACTAGGAGAATAAATAATCTGAAGATTATAAAAAAACACCTATCAAGACACAGTTAAATAATTAAAATCACATGTACAGGAAACCCATGTTAATATGCAAGAACAAGGATATAATGACAAATTTTTGGCAGAAGTGGTGATGGGGCCAGAACATAACAGAGTGATATTGTCCAAGTGATGTCACTACAGAGTGATTAAGTATTCAAATAAAATACTAATAATAAAAAGCAAAAATTTCAAGATGACAAGTCCAACATAAATATTTGCCAGAAATGAATAAAAATGTTTCATGATAAACAAAAAAAAAGAATTACTCACCAACAGAAATATATGTTTGCACTTTAAAGAGTTTTAGGTTTAATGTAATTGTTAACAGGTGAGACTTCAGTTTCACAAAAAATAAGCATGGCAAATGTGTGACTAAGCACAAAATAATTTCTCTTGATTTTTTAAAATGTTAACTTTTAAAAATAATAATGGCATTATTGTAAGTGTATAACCCATGTAGAAGTAAAACATAAAAATAGTGCTTTGGAAGCAAAAGAATAATCCAAAGTATACTGTTGTAAGCTTCTTGCTTTTATACTTCAAATGAAACATCATTAATTCTAAGAGTAAATAAGGAGTATTTTCATGAAACTCAAGAAACAAATATTTTTTAGATCAGTAATCAGTAAAATAAAAAATCAGACTCTATTAAAAGTAAAACCTTTGTTCATTAGAAGAGATCTTTGAAAGTGTGTGTAAAACATAAACTTAGAAAATATTATATATATGTATATATTTATGCATTGTATCACCTGTAACTCATGTTGAAACCATATGAACCAGTTCATTAATGAATTTTTAAAGATAAAGGCAAAATAAAAGTAAAATATTTCAACACTTTAATTAAACAGCTATATGAATGGCCAAATGCTCAAGCAAAAGTATTAAATGTCTTCATTTACTAAGAACATGCAATTTAAAGCAAACTGAGCTGTTAGTTTGTCATCAGCAAAGATCAAATTATAGACTGCGACAAATCCAGAGACACAATGATTAAAAGATGGCTGGGCATGAGGGCTGATGAAGACTGGGCAGTTACTTCTTAATTAGTATGAGGTTTCTTTTTGAAGGAATCAAGAAATTTTTTAACTAGATAGCGGTGATGGTTATACATATACATTGTGACTATATAAATAATAAATGTCAGTAATAAGCACAATTATAATTATTTTGCCAGAATTAAAATAGACAAGAATGACCAACAGTGAAAGTGCAATGAGTATAAAGCAAAAGCACACATACATTAGAGATGAAAGGGCATATGGTGCAACCACTAGAAAACACTTTGGTAACTACTTTTGCTAATAGTTCTAACAGTCAAAACATGAAAATAACTCAAACATCTTTTTCCAGAGTAGTAGATGACTATCACTTTCTATTTATATGATCTAGTAATTCTTAACCATGAGTATTTGATACATGTACCATATGTATGCATCACAAAAACATATGAGTAATGAAATTCAACACAAATGTTTATACATCAGGTTAATGCAAAAGGTCATGAGACATGTATTACATGGTGGATTTCAAAATTTTTTGTCCTATAATAAATTAAAATTGTAATTCAGTGTTTTTTTCTTTTATTTATTTGACAGGTAGAGTTACAGTGAGAGAGAGACAGAGAAAAAGGTCTTCCTTCCATTGGTTCACTCCCCAAATGGCCACCTCGGCTGGCACTGCGCCAATCCAAAGCCAGGAGCCAGGTGCTTCCTCTTGGTCTCCCAGCTGGGTGCAGGGGTCCAAGGACTTGGGCCATCCTCCACTGCCTTCTCTGGCTACAGCAGAGAGCTGGACTGGAAGAGGAGCAACTGGGACTAGAACCCAGCGCCCATATGAGATGCTGGCGCTGCAGGCAGAGAATTAACCAACTGAGCCACGGCACCGGCCCCTCAGTGTTCTACTTTTTTGAGGCACCCTCATACTTTTTAGTATCATTTATATGAAGATCAATAATGGCAATATCACTTCAGGCATGTTAAATCAAATATGGGGAACACTGGCTTGAAAGGGGGCAGAGGTAAAGTTACTGAGAGTGAACCTATACCTAACTGGGACGTAGCTTACACGGTTGCACAGACAGACAAAATACACAGGAATGCAATTTTAAGACTTTCCCATTACACATATGTTAACGGTATCACATTAAAAGCAACAAGTATGCAGAGTATGGCCCCTTATCTGTTTCTGAAAAGGATGTATCTTTATACTCATCATATGTTCATTGATATACAAGATGAAGAGCTGCATCCCCATTAATTAACACTGGTTCCCTAGAAGTAGATTTATTTAGGAGTCTAATTCTCTATATCCTAAATTTTATGATTTTCTATTCTTAAAAATACTATTCTAGGTAGAAAATGAGTCACTAATACATGGCAACACTAAATCCAGTTTTACCAAATGATGCAAAGTGGGTATGAAAGAAAAATAGACAGATTTTAAGAAAAAATGCAAGCCAAAACTACAATTGCAAAGAATGATTTTAGATCTCCATTATCAGTTTGATGAACAAACTGATGAAATAAAAATTATTTTCTACATGAGACGATATTACCTCCAATAATCAAATAATACTTATCAAAATTTATAATACATTAAACCAGAAATAGTTTGAATAAACGAAATACACAAAAGCAGAATATCACTATTTTACTGCTATGTATATTTAAAGTTATATAATGATATATTCATACAAATAAAAACTCAGAAAACTGGAAATAAATTTATAGCCTTCCAGGATCAAACTAGTTAGAAAGCAGGTCAGGTATACAACAAAACACTATACAGAAAATATAATACATCATTTTTTTTTTTTTTTGGACAGGCAGAGTGGACAGTGAGAGAGAGAGAGACAGAGAGAAAGGTCTTCCTTTGCAGTTGGTCCACCCTCCAATGGCTGCCGCGGCCGGCGCGCTGCAGCTGGCGCACCGTGCTGATCCGATGGCAGGAGCCAGGTGCTTCTCCTGGTCTCCCATGGGGTGCAGGGCCCAAGCACTTGGGCCATCCTCCACTGCACTCCTGGGACACAGCAGAGAGCTGGCCTGGAAGAGGGGCAACCAGGACAGAATCCGGCGCCCCGACCGGGACTAGAACCCGGTGTGCCGGCGCCGCAAGGCGGAGGATTAGCCTAGTGAGCCACGGCGCTGGCCAATATAATACATCATTTACAGGGTTTCAAATGATAAAATATTTAATCCAATATGACCAAAGTATTAATACCTGTCCTATATAACAAGTACATACAAATGGGTAGGAACATCAAAACAGCAATAAAGAACAAGAATGATATGACAAACACAAATGAGGAATATATCTAATATACAAAAGCATTTTACAATTATCAATTTTTTTACCTTTCAAATAAAATTTTTATATTAAAAAATAGAAGACGAAGCAATAGATATTTTACTTTATTAAATTAATAAATTAAAATATGTTTGTGGTATTAGTGTGAGTTTGCCATACTCACATAATGGGTGATAATATAACTTGTAATATCAATTATGATTCACAAACTTTACTCTTTGGAATATATTTAAATGTACTAACTCAATTTACTTAAAACTATAGCCATAAAGGCTCATATTCAAAGTTTATTAATAATTGCAAGAATTAGAAGGAACATAAATGCTCTGTAATGGTAGAATCATTATATTAATTAGGGCTTATCAGTTCAGTGCATTTTGATGCAGACATCACAAAAATAATCATATTCATTATTTCATAATGTGACTTATACTTACTATGGTATAGTGAATTTCAAAGCAAAAAGTGTATTATGCGTAAATATTGATTTCAGCAAATTTTTAAATGTTAAGTGCCCATGAACTCCCTCAAAACAATCAGAGAACTGTGTGTGAAAAGACATATAGTAACTTCTTGATAAGGTTACCCTGTGGTACTAGATCACAAGAACCTTTTTTGTTCTATTGTAGATATTTCTTTGTCTCCTTTTTTTTTTTTTGCTTTAAGTAGGCATATGTCCCCCAAAATACACATATGTATATATAGATTTGCGTGAGTTGAAAAATCATTTTTACACCAAAATAAGTTTATCTTTTAATTCAATTTCCATGAACTTTTAAATCTCATATACATATCATACAGGCCCACATATTTGTCTATGCATCTATGCATTTTTCTATGTGTTTATCTATCCATCTCTATTTTATGAGCCAGCTGCTGTGTTCAGCAACAGGAACAACAAAAAAAAAAAAACAGTTAAGCTTTTTGCCTTCCAGAAACCATCAGTCTACGTGCAGGGGACCAGGTGGCCTGCAAACAGACTGCTGTTAAGACAACATGACAAAGTCAGAAAGCTATGGGAATACAGAAGGAACATGCAAAAATTCACAGAACCACAACTTTACAGGGATGGTATCATGACCATGTATAATAAAATGTCCCTTCCCATGTTATAACATCATTTAACAATAATCAACTAAATATTTTGTTGTAACCTTGATTCCACAATAAATTCTGAATTCTCAACCCTCTAAAGAATACGCACTATCTGTTCACATTTTTCCCCTACCCAAAACCATCTCCTTAGCCTACATGCTCTCTTTAGTTATTTCAAAAGATCTGTGAATACCTTTCCTTGCTACTTTACTTGCATTATGATTTTAAAACAGAGATCAGAAAAGTAGCCCACAGGCTAAATCTGTACCACTGTCATTTTTTGTAAATATACATCATTAGAATCAATTCATGTATGATGGCTCTTTTGAGCAAGAAAGCAGAGGTGAGTAGCTTTGAGAGAGAGCATCTGGCCTGCAAAGCTGAAAGTATTATTATCTGACCCATAAGAGAAAAATTTGCCAATCCCTGACCTAGAATACTGTCAAAAACTATAATGCTTTTCTTTCTTATAAAGATAGGTCACGTCTTCCTTCAGCAGCTTAAAGATAAAAATGGGGGCTGCTTTTTGGCCTAGTGGTCAAGTTACCCATATTTCATATCCGAGTATCTGAATTCAATACCAAATTCTGGCTCCTGACTCCAGTGTTCTGCTAAGCCAGGCCCTGTGGGGCAGCAGTAATTACTCAAGAAGTTGGGTTCAGCCACCATAATGGGATAGCAGGACTGGGTTTTGGCTGGTGGCTTCAGTCCTGGCTGTCATGGGCATCTGAGAAGTGGACCAGTGGATGGGAGCACTCCCTGCCTCTTTCTGCTTCTTGGACAGGCAGGCATGTATGTAAATGTGTACTTAACTAGAGAGAAATGGGAAAGCAAAGCTAGCACTGAACACCTACTCTTTCCAGGTACTATACTAGGCTCATCACATATGGTATTTCACACATCATCACAACACTGTTTCAGGGTTTTTTTATTTTTTTAACTTTTATTTAATGAATATAAATTTCCAAAGTACAGCTTATGGATTACAATGGCTTCCCCCCTACCATAATTTCCTTCCCACGCGCAACCCTCCCCTTTCCCACTCCCTCTCCCCTTCCATTCACATCAAGATTCATTTTCAATTCTCTTTATATACAGAAGATCAGTTTAGCATATATTAAGTAAAGGTTTCAACAGTTTGCACCCACATAGAAACACAAGGTGAAAAATACTGGTTGAGTACTAGCTATAGCATTAAATCACAATGTACAGCACATTAAGGACAAAGATCCTACATGAGGAGTAAGTGCACAGTGACTCCTGTTGTTGACTTAACAATTTGACAGTCTTGTTTATGGCATCGGTAATCACCCTAGGCTCTTGTCATGAGTTGCCAAGGCTATGCAAGCCTTTTGAGTTCACTGACTCTGATCATATTTAGACAAGGTCATAGTCAAAGTGGAAGTTCTCTCCTCCCTTCAGAAAAAGGTACTTCCTTCTTTGATGACCTGTTCTTTCCACTAGGATCTCACTTGCGGAGATCTTTCATTTAGGTGGTTTGTGGTTTTGTTGTTTTTTTTTTTTTATTCTATCAGTTAGTATTAGCAGACACTAATCTTGTTTGTGTGATCCCTTTTGTTCTTAGACCTATCAGTGTGATCAATTGTGAACAGAAATTGATCACTGGGACTAGTGAGATGGCATTGGTACATGCCACCTTGATGGGATTGGATTGGAATCCCCTAGTATGTTTCTAACTCTACCGTTTGGGGCAAGTCAGCTTGAGCATGTCCCAAATTGTACATCTCTTCCCTCTCTTATTCCCACTCTTATATTTAACAGAGATCACTTTTCAGTTAAGTTTCAACACTTAAGAATAACTGTGTATTGATTACAGAATTCAACCAGAAGTATTAAGTAGGAGAAACAAAAAAACTACTAAGAGGGATAATGTATTAAGTTGTTCATCAACAGTCAGGGCAAGGGCTGATCAAGTCACCGTTTCTCATAGTGTTCATTTCACTTTAACAGGTTTCCCCTTTGGTGCTCAGTTAGTTGTCACTGATCAGGGAGAACATATGATATTTGTCCCTTTGGGACTGGCTTATTTCACTCAGCATAATGTTTTCCAGATTCCTAACAGGGATAATTTTTCAGTTAAAATTTAAACACCTAAGAATAATTGTGTGTTAATTACAGATTTCAACCAATAGCACTAGAATAAAAAAATTCTGAAGTGGATAAAGTATTACATTGTACATCAACAGTCAGGACAGGATCTGATCAAGTCACTGTTTCTCATAGAGTCCATTTCAATTCAACAGGTTTCCCCTTTGGTGTTCAGTTAGTTGTCGCTGATCAGGGAGAACATATGATATTTGTCCCTTTGGGACTGTCTTAATTCACTCAGCATAATGTTTTCCAGATTCCTACATCTTGTTGCAAATGACTGGGTTTCATTGTTTTTGACTGCTGTATAGAATTCTATAGAGTACATATCCCATAATTGACACCCCATTGGCCCAACTAACTAAAAAAAGAAAAGACCCAAATCAATAAAATCAGAGATGAAAAAGGAAACGTAACAACAGACACCACAGAAATAAAAAGAATCATCAGAAATTACTACAAGGACCTGTATGCCAGCAAACAGGGAAATCTATCAGAAATGGATAGATTCCTGGACACATGCAACCTACCTAAATTGAACCAGGAAGACATAGAAAACCTAAACAGACCCATAACTGAGACAGAAATTGAATCAGTAATAAAGGCCCTCCCAACAAAGAAAAGCCCAGGCCCAGATGGATTCACTGCTGAATTCTACCAGACATTTAAAGCAGAACTCACTCCAATTCTTCTCGAAAAATAGAAAAAGAGGGAATCCTCCCAAATTCTTTCTATGAAGCCAGCATCACTTTAATTCCTAAGCTGGAAAAAGAGAATTACAGACCAATATCCCTGATGAACATAGATGCAAAAATCCTCAATAAAATTCTGGCCAATAGAATGTAACAGCACATCAGAAAGCTCATCCACCCAGACCAAGTGGGATTTATCCCTGGCATGCAGGGATGGTTCAATGTGCGCAAAACACTCAACGTGATACACCACATTAACAGACTGCAGAAGAAAAACCATATGATTATCTCAATAGATGCAGAGAAAGCATTTGATAAAATACAACACCCTTTCATGATGAAAACTCTAAGGAAACTGGGTATGGAAGGAACATTCCTCAATACAATCAAAGCAATTTATGAAAAACCCACAGCCAACATCCTATTGAATGGGGAAAAGTTGGAAGCATTTCCACTGACATCTGGTACCAGACAGGGATGCTCACTCTCACCACTGCTATTCAATATATTTCTGGAAGTTTTAACCAGAGCTATTAGGCACTGTTTCAGTTTTTATCAGCAGTCCATTTAATAATTCAGAAAATAGATGGACCAGAAAGTTTAATTAACTCAAGCAAACACAGAGTACAAAATTTTCAGAAACTTAATCTGTATTCCTAATAATGCCTATCATTAAGTTTCATATAAAGCCTCCTAGAAACATTCCTTCTTTAACATTACCATACTACTTAACTGTCTTTTCACAAATTGTACAATTTGGTGATACTACCCTAATTATCTTTTTAATTATATTCAGCCTCTCCAATCCATTTTAAGTCATTAAGCATCATCTATTGCATCTTCCCTTTCCAAATCATGGTGTTCTAGTGGAGAATGGATGTATATATGAAGTTCCTGGATTACTAGGATTGTTAGGTAACAGATTATTTAAAAAATACTTTTTCACAAATTGATCTATAGATTTGACAATTACAGTCAAATTGATAGCATGCTATTTCTAAGATGGTGGCAAACTGATTGTAAAGTTTACATGGAAAACAGAAGTATCAGAACATCTGACACAAAACAAAACAACTAAGTTGGTGGACTCATTCTTCCCTGTTTCAAGACCCATTATAACTATCTGATAATCCAGATACCAAGGCGTTGGCAGACTGGACACAGAAAATTGGTATATATACTCTGTGGGATACTAACCACAAAATGGATGCAAGTGGAAATGATGCTAGTGAAATAAGCCAGTCTCCAAAAGGCAAATATCTTATGTTTTCTCTGATATGTAGCAGTTAATATAGAATACAAAAATGTATAGGAATGAAACAGACATCTTGTAATATGATTGTTGTTTTTAGCCCTTGTCTGTACTCTTGTGGAACTGTTGTCTTCTACTTTTTACTTTTTGAAAGTTATGGCTAGTGGTGAATTAAGACTGTGATTAGAGTGGATCAAAATTATGTCTTTGCAAAAACTAAAGGAAAAAGGGAGGAGGGTTGAGGGAGGGAGAGTGAGTGTTAAGTATGGTTGTTGTCTTGGAACTATATCTATGAAATACATGAAATCTGTTCTCTTTATGTTCATAAAAATAAAAGACACACAGACCAAGGGAAAAGAGAGTCTAGAAATAGACACCAATACCAGCACTTATTCTTTGATAAAGGCACAAAAGCAGTTCAGTGGAGAAATAACTGCTTTTTCAACAAATGGTGCTGGAACAACTGCAGTCCCTATGCAAATGCACACACAAAAAATCCTTACACAAAATTAACTCATAGTAGATCCTCTTTTAAATGTAAAATTCACAACTATGAAGCTTCTAAAGAAAGTTTAAGACAATGTCTATATGACCATGTGTTTGGCAATGGGTTTACAATACAGTATCAATAGCACTACAAGTTAAAGACAATATTGCAAACGTATTCTGTAAAACAATCAAGAAGTAAACTTCTCTGTACTGTTAGTGAAAATATGAGCAAGAAACACAGACCAGGAGAAATGTTTTCAAAACCTGTATCTGATGAAGAGCTTGTATCCAAAATATACCAAGAATTATTAACACATAGCAATGACAGGTACTCACTTTACATATGAACAAGAGTGCTGAACAGACATCTTAACAAAGATACAAAGGTGACAATTTAGCATATGAAAAGAGGCCCCAAATCATTTGCCATTAGGCACTTGAAAGTTAAAACTACAGTGAGATAACACAACATATATATTAGAAGAGCTAGAATCTAAAAACATGGAAAGACACAAATAAAACTTGTTAGGGTACAGAACATTCAACTGGAACTCTCATCTAGTGTTGGTGGGCATTCAAAATGCTATGACTTGCAAGATGTTTTGACAGTGTCTTATAAAACTGAATATAGTCTTATAATATGTTCTCACAAGTGTGCGCCTACATAGTTAGCTAATTATTTTGAAAACTTGTGTACACACAAAAACTCAGCCAACAATGTTTAAAGCAAATTTATTCATGATTGCTTAAGCCTGGAAGCAACCAAGATGTTCTAAAATAGGTGAATAGATAAACTGTGGTGTATCTCCATAACGAAATAACATTCAACAATAAAAAGAAAAGAGCTATCCAGCTATGAAAAGACATAGATGAACCTTAAATTCATACTGCTAGGAAAAGAACAGTCTGGGAAAGTTACATACTGTATGATTCCAATTATATAACGGCCTGGGAAGGCTAAGTTACAAAGAATAAACATACCACTGATTCGGTTGTAGTGATTTGAATAAAGGAACACAGGTCCTTTGTAAGGTAGTGATGCTGTTCTGCACGCCACTCTAATGGAGACCATAGGACACGAGGTATTTTGCAAACCTCATAGACATCTACTGAAGAGTGAACCTTAAAGTACACTAGTGCTTAACAAAACACTTAAGGGATTGAAGAATCTTGGAGTGAACTATTAAAAGATGCAAAGAACTTAACTAACTAAACTACAAGTATATGAAGTAATTTCACTGAGGGAGGGTGAGAATAAGTGCTGATCTAAGTACCTTTGGACCTAAGTGAGTCTAGTAGATTAATGGCAGGAGGAATTGAACATAAGCAGTGCACTACGCTTGAAAAATTATTTCTCATGGGCATACATGTCAACAATCTTAAAACCACAATATATGTAGCCAGGAATCAATTAAGGAAACAGAGGAGGTGGTTAAGAGTCAGATTTCTTATTGTTGGACTGGAAAGCTAC
The DNA here is from genome assembly GCF_051225735.1 of Oryctolagus cuniculus. Taxonomy (NCBI): domain Eukaryota; kingdom Metazoa; phylum Chordata; class Mammalia; order Lagomorpha; family Leporidae; genus Oryctolagus; species Oryctolagus cuniculus. Next base: position 81,585,992 of record NC_142877.1, on the reverse strand, counting down.
TGTAAGCAAAGGGGTTAAGTCCAGGTCATAACTCATTGGAGTTGGACACATCAGTATCAGCCTGTGTTTGGCTTAATACAGGAAAAGGTAGTCATACATTTATAGACATGAGTACAGACATGTTTTAGCACACACATGTGTACTTCCTTGCCTTGCTAACTCAGCGGTCCTACCATCACCTGGTAGCAACAAGCATATCTGGCACTCAAATCTTGGACTTCAGCAAAAGTAAAGAGGGCTCTTTAGAGAACTCTGATTTTTGGACTGGAGGAAGAAGTATAAAAGTGAACTGAGAGCAATTTTTAATTCAAAAAAGTGCTCAGAAAGAAAACAAACACCACATTGTGAGCACGTATCAAAGGGTACAGGAAGCACCTGAAGGAACTCCAAATGCTAAACTTGAAAAACAAAGTAAATAGCATAGTCTTATAACCCAACCAATAAAATATATTCACAATCCATAGTGATAAATATTAAAAAACCAATAAATAAGGTCAAACACACAATAACTTATATAGTTGCTGTGCCTACAGAGTACAATTTTTTACTCCTTGTCCGTTTGTGTTGCTAGAGCAAAAAAAAAAAAAAAAAAAAAAAACTCAAAGATTTATTTCTTACCGTTCTGAGGTTGGAAATTCCAATATTCCAAGATTAAGGTGCTGGCAGGTCTGATGGTCCTCATAAATGACACATCCCCTGCTTGCTCACACAGTAGAAGAGGCATAGAGGCAAAAACAGAGATGCTAACCCCTGCAAGTCCCTTTATAAGGGCACAAATCCCATATCCCATCTGTCACCCCCCAAAAGCCCCACCTGTTAGTATCATTATTTTGGGGCTTGTGTTCCAACATAGAAATTTTGGAGAGAGGCATACATTCAGATCATAGCACACTCTTTAAGTGTGAACTTGGTAGAGAGTACAGTAAGGAAAGACAAGAAATGAATAAATTTAAACTGAAAGAAAACTGAAAAATTCTAGCTCAAGCCAGGTGATCAGAGTTAACATGAGAGGCAGAGTAACACGCTCAGAGACGCCCATGGGACCTGTAAATATGTTCTGCAATATGGCAAAGGTGAATTAAAGTTGCTGATGAGTTGAAAGATGTGAATCAGCTCACCTTAAACTGTAGGCTCCTCTGTGTTCTTCAGGTGGGCCCGATGTCATCACAAGGGTTCCTACAAGTGAAAGGAGGAATGAGGTGAGGGAGGGAGAGGGAGAAGTAGCCGTGGAAGAAAAGCACATAGAGATGTAAAATTTCTGACTCTAAAGCAATGCTGATGGGAGGCAAGGAAATGCAGACCACTCCAGCGCCTGGAGGAAAGAAAGGCACTCAGCTGATACCTTGATTGTAGCCTACTGAGACCCATCTATACTACAGACTTGTAAACTCATGAGCTGGAAGAGAAGCATGTTTTTATGCTGTTTAAGCTGCTGTTTGTGGTTACTTGTGCAGCGATAACACAAAATGAACACCCATAACATCAGCAGCTTGATGTGGAATGGGCAATGTGAATCCTTCACATTTTGTCATGAAAATGGTACATCACATCCATAGTCTTCCACAGGAAAACCACACTAATCCCAGCCTAACGTTTTAATGATGTCAGGCAAATCCCAATGGAGGCACATCATGCCTCAGGCCTTGACAAGTCTTCCTCAGAACAATCAAGGTCATCGGAAGCAAAGAAAGTCTGAAACACATTTTTAAGGATGTTAAGGAGGCAAAATTAATATAATGTAATGAATCAAAATCAGAACAGAAGAAAGGACATTAGGATAAGGCTTATGACACCTGAATAAGACATGGACTTTAGTTAATAACAACCTATCAATATTTGTTCATTAACATGACAAACATACCTTACCAATGGCAGACATCATTAATAGTGAAAACTATGCGGCTGGCGCCACGGCTCACTAGGCTAAATCCTCCGCCTGTGGTGCCGGCACCCCGGGTTCTAGTCCTGGTCGTGGGCTCTGGATTCTGTCCCGGTTGCCCCTCTTCCAGTCCAGCTCTCTGCTGTGGCCCGGGAAGGCAGTGGAGGATGGCCCAGGTCCTTGGGCCCTGCACTGACATGGGAGACCAGGAGGAAGCTCCTGGCTCCTGGCTTCGGACAGTGCAGCGTGACGGCCGTAAGGGCCACTTGGGGGGTGAACCAATGGAAAAAACAAGACCTTTCTCTCTGTCTCTCTCTCTCTTTCATTAACTCTGCCTGTCCAAAAAAAAAAAAAAAAAAGCCATTGAGATAATTTTGAGACCAGTTCCAGTCATTAGTTTCAACTACATGCAGGACTCTAAGGAATACCTCACTGAACTCTATTAATTTCAGAGTTATGAGAGATAATGTTTTAATGTATTAATTTCAGAATGGTTTACTATGCAGGAATTGATAAAGGAAACATTTCTTCATACCTTTTCCTTTTTAGCCCCCAACTAAGTTGTTTTCTTTTGCAAACTTGCCCATTTCATGCCAGGATTGGCTTTTCACAAAAGACCTGAATCTGCTCACTCTACACAATCTTGGGTTCTTTTCTATTTCGATAAAAAACATTTGTTTACAGAGATCCATCTTCTGTTTCACTTCCCAGATACTGCAAGTGCTAGGGCTCAGCAAATTCAGATAGGAGCCCAGAGCTCAGTCCAGGTCTGTCATGTGAGTGTCAGGAACCTGGCCACTTGAGCCATTGTCTGCTACCTCCCAGGGTGCATATTAGCAGAAGGGTGCAATTTAGAGGGAAGGTGGAACTTGAACCCAAGCACTCTTATTAGGATGTATGTATCCCAAGTGAGACTTTAACCTATGGACTGAAGACCTGCCTCATTTTCTTTTTAATTCTGATGTGTGATCTACAAACTAATTAAAGCAGGGGTTTGCGCTGTGGTGCAGCGGGGTGACTCCCTAGCCTGAAGCAAAGGCATCCCATATGGGCTGCTCCACCTCCGATCCAGCTCTCTGCTATGGCCTGGGATAGCAGTAGAACACGGCCCAAGTCCTTAGATCCCTGCACCCACGAGGGAGACCCAGAAGAAGCTCCTGGCTCCTGGCTTCAGACTGGTGCAGCTCTGGCTACTGCAGCCAATTGGAGAGTGAACCAGTGGATGGAAGACCTCTCTCTCTGTCTCTCTGCCACTCCTCTGTAGAACTCTGACTTTCAAATAAATAAATAAATCTTTTAAAAAACTAATTAAAGCAAATTCTAATATTTATAACAAATTACAAATTTTTACTGTTTATTTTGGAACCTTAAATAAAACCCATCTTCCTCACATTAATGCAGAAAATAGTAATTGTAACAGCAATAGGCAGTATTTACTGAGTGCTTACTTTGTGCCTGTCCCCTGTTCAACACCTTACCGATTAGCTCGTTTAGTTTAAATAGAAGCACTATTATTGGTCTTTATGGATGAAGAAAGAACAAGCTTAGGGAGCTTTAATTTACTTGCTGAAGGTGCACAGCTGTTAAGTTCTGCAGGAAGATTTTAACTACATGACTTAGCTTCAGAGTCCATGCCTCAAACCAATAGACCAATGAACTGAGCAGCAGAATCACCTAGACTTTAGAAGTACTGAAGGAGAATGATACCAGAATTCATCTGGAATCTTGGAGATCAAATATCCTGTGATAATCCCATAGCTCATCCTGGGACACCATCCTACATGCTTGCATTTTCTGACAACTGTTTCCTCTGTGTTCTCATTACTGTACATTCCTGTGCATATTTGCTCTAATCCACATCTCCCTCAACCCCTTTTTGTCTAATTCTTCCCACTCTGGCCACTCAAATTGCATATCATGGTAAAGCAACTTTCGCACAGCCTTCACTGTTGCACAATATGATTACTCCAGTTTCTTCCCTTTTGAGATTCAAGAGAGCAGTGATATTACCATGTTACTGCTCCTTGATATTGTTTTCTGCCAACCTGGTCAAAATACTAGTCATAGAAAGCTTCAATGGCTGAGCTAAAGTGTATCCCTGTCTCTGTTCCCAATATAAGCCTGAGTAGCTTTGGCACCCATGTGAGTAAATTCTAGTCTTCCTGTTTTCTCTCAGAATTTCTTCATCTCCTCTACTCAAGGGTCAATATGGAAGCTACCCACACCAATAGTCAAATATTGGAACCACTCCTTTTCATTAAAAATTCTACCTCAAACTTTAATATTCCATTCTCTTAATACTTTTGTGACTTTAATTAAACTGTTACAATGCTATCAATTCTTTTTCTTTTTTCTTTTATGCTTTCTGCAAAAAGTAAAAGCAACAACACTCTACTCCTATATGCCTATCATTCTACATTCTCTATTCTTTCTATGATTCTCACTATGTTGAAAAAACCACTAAATGGTGTCATCTTTAGCCACTTTAAATTCATAATTTCTCAAAGATACTTGGAGATCTTTCCATATGACAGTTTCACCGCCTTTCCCATTCTTTTGTGGCTCTGGGGGGATTCCCTAAAAACTTCACAGGACTTATAAATACAGTTGATACATTCTACTTTCTCTATTGTACAAGCATGATCAGTTAAGATATTTGAAATAAAAGATATGGCTACATATTTTTGTCTCACAGATATTATTGAGTTTTACTCTACACCAGATGGCTTTTTAAGTACCTTACATGAATTACTTTATATCACCACCACAAGAAAATACCAAGACAGATACTATTATTACCATTTCAAATGAAGAAAAAAGTCCAGAAATAGTAGTTGAAATCACACAAAATTTTCAAGTCAGAACTCAGAATTATTTCTAACAACACATTAGTCCACTGTGCCTGGGCTCCTGGGTTCTTGGCTTCATAGTTTGAAAAACAGTGCCCAATGTATGCCTCTACTGGTCTTTCCAATATAAACATGGGGCTGGCTGCATTGTACTGCAACGCAGTGGTAAGATTTGCAGGCCTGGGGGATATCATTCTGGCTGCATGGTTTGCTGCCTTGAACTCAGAATGTTAGCCACTGTATTTGCTGGAGAGTTGCACAACTTAATTGGAAGAGCATGGGCTAGAAGTTTGCCACAGCCTCAGGGAGGAACATATTTAAGAACTGCCAGAGAACACAGTATCTTTCTGAGATATGCAGTAGTTAACTATGGGATCCTAGCTCTTTAGTCCTGATTCTCTTCTCTCTTTTGTTTTGCAATGCCTTGATGGTTAAATTAGGATTATGTAAATCTCATCAGTCTAAAGGGATTGGTTCAAGCCTTTTTTATAGGTTTGTTAAATAGCTCTGATGTCGCAGGTGAAGGCATACTTCCCTTCAATAAATTCTCATTTATCTAACTGTATGGACTATTTCTTGGGAAATAGGTGGAAATGTCACAGCATTACTGACAAAAATTTAAATCTTAAGAAAACAGTTTCAATAAATCCTGCATTACATAGATACTCAATGTTAAATGTGTGTACTTTTTATAGACACTGAGTATGCTTTGCACCTAGATCCCAAAACTTGGAATGTGTGCATATTTTTGGTAGATTGTTTATCATGTTATACAAGTTTAAAGAGAAAAAATGGAGAAAAAATTATCAATAGTTCTAAAAACATGAAATCTTCACATATAATCTACTGATTTAAAATTTTTTTCATTAAAGTAATTTTTGGGCAATTTTCTTCCCACATACTTTATGATATTGCTACTGAATATATCACTGCTCTCTCTCTCTCTCTCTCTCTCTATATATATATATATATGCACTTTATTTTTTTCAGATAATCCTGTTATTTTAAAAGCATTTTCACACACATAATGTTATCTCCCTTACAATAAATATAATTTTCATTGGGATTGTCATATGACACTATGTAATTTTTCCTTTTTGTTAACTTCTTGTTTATTGTATGGAGTCACTCAAATTTACTAGTCAATATCTGTTAATGTTTATAAATTCCAATCTGATAGATTATATGGATGCTTTATCAAAGAATTCAACAGCATTTTAGAATTTTGCATGTAAGTACTTCAAAAAGCTCATGGAAAAATGGAATTAAAAAGTAAGTGTGGGGCAAGTGTTTCGCCCAGTGGTTAAGATCCTGGTTAAGACACCCATGTCCCATATTGTAAAGCCTGAAATCAAGTCCCAGGCCCTTATCCTGATCCCAGCTTCCTGCTAATCATGTACCCTGGGAGGCAGAAGCTAATGGCTCAAATACTGTAATTTCTGCCAGATATATGGGGGACTTGGATTGAGTTCCCAGTTTCTGACTTCAGCCTGGACCAGTCTTGGCTTTTGCAGGCAGCTGGAAAGTTCACGAGTGGGTAAGAGTTCTCTCTATCTTCTAACTATCTTGTGTGTGTGTGTCTGTGTCTCTGGCAAGCAAATAAATTAAAATGTTTCAAAAATTTTGCAACTCATGCATAATTTTCATATTGTGCATTACTATAAACTTTTTGGAGACCCTTTATATGTTTATACTTGTGGCATAGAGTTGTTCTTACTTATAAATTTTAAAATTAGATTTCTAAATTTATATATGTAGGTTATTATTGGCAAACTTTGATTCTCAAGCATTGGAGTACATCAGAAGCATCTCTGTTAAAAGCATGGACGTCCACCCTCCTGAGAGTGACAAAAATGGAGACTGGCATATTTGTTAAAGGACCTTGATATGAGAATCTGTGGTACCTGAAATCTGAGATCCAGTGCACTGTCAAATTTTCTTTGCAAATTATCTTTCCTTCCTTGATTTTAAATGTATTACCTGTCATTTTCATTATGTTGGTAAATGAATGAGAATATCAAATAGTAAGAGAACTCTTAGAAAATCTTTGCTAAAGACGACAACTTTTAATGTTAGCCTGCCTAGACCAATGGGACAGTTAGTCATCCAGCAGTAGCACACAGAATGAAAATGACTGACAAAATTAACAGGGAAAGGTTTTATTAAAATTATTACTCTATTGACTAAAATTGTGACAACGTATAATTTTCTTCTTCGTAGCTCTCACTATAATTTGCTTCATTTAGTTCACTCAGAGGAAAGTTATATTTTTCTGTGATCATGGTGCAACTTAAAAAGAAGGTGCTTTCATGTCTTAAGAATTTTATACTGCAAACCAAAAGGCACTTTCCAAAGATGAAACCAAGAGGTTAATTTCAATTATGATCATTACTTGTGACCACTTGAGTGATCCTTCTCCGATCGTGCAGAGCACACAAAACACAGTCCTCCCACACACGCCAAACTGTTACAGAGATATCTTGCTTTTTAAATGTTCCTCTCCTTAAAATAGATATTTCTAAAGATCAACTTCAGAATCCATAATTCACAGTCCCAATGTTTTTTGTCAGAAAAAAATTTCTTTTTAAAGATTTATTTATTTGAAAGACAGAGTTACAAAGAGGCAGAGGCAGAGGCAGAGAGAGAAAGAGAGAGGTCTTCCATCTGCTGGTTCACTCCCCAGTTGGCCTCGACATCTGGAGCTGTGTTGATCTGAAGCCGGGAGCCAGGAGCTTCTTTCGGGTCTCCCATATTGGCACAGGGGCCCAAGGACTTGGGCTATCTTCTACTGCTTTCCTAGGCCATAGCACAGAGCTGGGTCAGAAAGTGGAACAGCCCGGGCCCGAATTGGTGCCCACATGGGATACTGGCACTGCAGGCAGCGGCTTAACCCGCTATGCCACTGCGCTGGCTCCCAGGAACAAATTTTTAAAGAAATGTATAATAATAAAATTTTCTCTGTGTTTACTTTTTCTTGAACCCTTGGTATCTCTCCTTTGAAGTGTCATGAGGTCAAGAATTTGATTCTTTATCCCTCAACTTCTAATTTCTTCAAGAGCTGAGCACAATGGGTCTCCTACAAAGAGGCAGTATTTTTTTTTTCTGAGGCCGTAAGATTTCTCAAGAAGAGGAATATGTCTTTCACTTCTAAATCCAATCATCATCATTCTGCAGATTAAAGCCATAGGATGACATTCAAGTTTCACAGCAAAGCATAGGCTTCTGCTGAACCATGCTCGTCCCCTTCGTCCTCTTTCCAGCCTCATCTCTTGCCATTCCGACCTTGCTCCTGAAGAACTGCACTAAATTGCTTGTAATCCTTTATTTTTCCCAATTCTGTTTCTTTTCTGGGTGCCCATATCCTTTTTTCACTATATGTGCTCACTTCTTAATTTTCTCCCTGGAAGTCTTTGACCTCCTTATTTTTAAATTTGTCATGAGGCTTGCGCCTTTGTGCTGTGAAGTTTTGAAGGTTTCGACAAATGCTTAGGGTCCGGATTCACCATCATTGAGCAGCTCCATCATCTGAAACAAACCCCTGTGCCTCGCCTATTTAATTCACCTCCAACTTTTAGCCTCCTGAGAACTGCTATGATGTTTGCTATCTCTGCTGTTTTACCTTTAGGAGAATTTCATTTAAATGTAGTGATGTTGCCTCTTCAGGCTGGTTCCTTTCACTTGACAGCATGCATGTAGGATTCATCTGTGTTGCAGGACTTGATTCACATACTCTTTTACTGCTGTGTGACATTCCATCATATGGACATAGACAGGTTGTTTATCCAACACCTGTTGCAGGACATCTTGGTCATCAATAATTTTGAATAATTCAGGATATATTTGCTGTACTCATTGTTATGCAAATTACCTGCATATATAAATTTGTCAAATTCATTGGGTTATTACCTAGAAGTAAAATACTACATTGTATTTGAACGCTGTGCTCTGCTTTGTAAGAGATTGCCAAATTGGCTCCCAAGTGTTTGTACTATCTTTCCCTCCAATTGCAATTATGGAAAACTTTTTATTGTTCCATACCCTTACCAGAAATTTTATTATTATAGTCTCACTGTTATTTTCATTTGCCTGTAACTATCAGCATGTAATACTGAGCATCTGCTCATATACTTGTCATATTTATTCTTATATTTTTCAATAAGGTGCCTGCTCAAATCTTTTGCTTGTTTTTATTTCTTTCTCTCTCTCTCTCTCTCTCTCTCCTTAGTCAAGTAGTATCTCTTTTATAGTAAATGACAGAGTTTGATAAGATGTTGAGATCATCAACAGTTATAACTTTAAGACTACTTTTAGCTGTTGAGTAACGAATGCACCAGGAAGCTGCTCTGCCAGATCCAAGGAGTGACCTCCACATTGTTCTTTTACTTTATTTTTATTTTATTATTTTTTAAAGATTATTTATTTATTTATTTGAGAGGTAGAGTTACAGACAGTGAGAGGAAAAGACAGAGAGAAAGGTCTTCCTTCCCTTGGTTCACTCCCCAAAATGGCCACCACAGACTGTTCTGTGCCGATCCGAAGCTAGGAGCCAGGAGCTTCTTCCTGGTCTCCCATGTGGGTACAGGGGCCCAAGGACCTGGAACATCTTCTACTGCTTTCCCAGGCCATAGCACAGAGCTGGATTGGAAGAGGAGTAGCTGGACTAGAACCAGTGCCCATTATGGGATGCCAGTGTTATGGGCAGAGGATCAACCTACTGTGCCACGGTGCCAGCCCCTCCACATTATTCTAATTAATCTGTATCTCCTCTCTCATTAAGGAAACCATTCCTTTGTTTAAAATTATATAAATTTACTAAGAGGGATAACATATCAAGTTGCTCATCAACAGTCAGGGTGAGGGCTGATCAAGTCACCGTTTCTCATAGTGTTCATTTCACTTTAACACAGGTTTCCTTTTTGGTGCTCAGTTAGTTGTCACCTATCAAGGAGAACAAGTGGTCCCTTTGGGATTGGCTTATTACACTCAGCATAATGTTTTCCAAATTCCTAACAGGGATCACTTTTCAGTTAAAATTTAAACACCTAAGAATAATTGTGTGTTAATTACAGAGTTCAACCAATGGTACTAGAACAAAAAAAAAATACTAAAATGGATAAAGTATTACATTGTACATCAACCGTCAGGACAAGAGCTGATCAAGTCACTGTTTCTCATAGTGTCCATTTCATTTCATCAAGTTTCCCCCTTGGTGCTCAGTTAGTCGCCGATCAGGGAGAACATATGATATTTGTCCCTTTGGGACTGGCTCAATTCACTCAGCATGATGTTTTCCAAATTCCTCCATCTTGTTGCAAATGACCGGTTTTCGTTGTTTTTGACTGCTGTATAGTATACTATAGAGTACATGTCCCATAATTTCTTTATCCAGTCTACTGTTGATGGGCATTTAGGTTTGTTCCAGGTCTTAGCTATTGTGAATTTTCTTTGTTTGTTCTACTTAATACTTTTGGTTGAATACTGTAATCAATACACAATTCTTCTTAAGTGCTGAAACTTAACTGAAAAGTGATCCCTGTTAAACATAAGAGTGGGAATAAGAGAGGGAAGAGATGTGCAATTCGGGACATGCTCAAGCTGACTTACCTCAAACGGTAGAGTTAGAAACATACCAGGGGATTCCAATTCAATCCCATCAAGGTGGCATGTACCAATGCCATCTCACTAGTCCCAGTGATCAATTTCTATTCACAATTGATCATAATGATAGGACTAAGAACCAAGGGATCACATAAACAAGACTAGTGTCTGCAAATACTAGCTGATAGAATCAAAAAGGGAGAGAATGATCCAACATGGGAAGTGAGATTCACAGCAGACCCATAGAATGGCAGATGTCCTAACAGCACTCTGGCCTCAGAATCAGCCCTTAAGGCATGTGGATCCGGCTGAAAAACCCATGAGAGTATTTCAGGCATGGAAAGCCAAGACACTCTGGAAAAAAAATGACCTAAATGAAAGATCTCTGCTAGTGAGATCCCAGTGGAAAGAACAGGTCATCAAAGAAGGAGGTACCTTACTCTGAAGGGAGGAGAGAACCTCCACTTTGACCATGGCCTTGTCTAAATATGATCAGAATCAGTGAACTCAGGGGGCTTCCATAGCCTTGGCAACTCATGACAAGAGCCTAGGGTGATTACTGAGGCCATAAACAAGAGTGTCAATTTGTATGTCAACAACAGGAGTCACTGTGCACTTACTCCTCATGTAGGATCTCTGTCCTTAGTGTGCTGTACAGTGTGATTTAATGCTATAACTAGTACTCAAACAGTATTTTTCATTTTATGTTTCTGTGTGGGAGCAAACTTTTGAAATCTTTACTTAATGTATGCTAAACTGATCTTCTGTATATAAAGAGAATTGAAAATGAATCTTGATGTGAATGGAAGGGGAGAGGGAGTGGGAAAGGGGAGGGTTGCGGGTGGGAGGGAAGTTATGGGGGGGGAAGCCATTGTAATCCATAAGCTGTACTTTGGAAATTTATATTCATTAAATAAAAGTTTGAAAGAAAAAAATTCAAAAAAATTATATATATATATATTTAAAATTTTCAGAAGATATAAAAAGTTATACATATTTCTGGGGTGCTGTGTAATATTTTATTACACATATATACAGCATAATGTCCAACCAGGGAAAATAAATTGATCTCTTCAAGCATTCAACATTCCTTTATACTGAAAACACTCAAAATTCCATCTTCTAGCTTTTTTATTAATAGAGAAATACACGGCATATTAACACCATCTATAGTCACTCTACCATGCAACAGAACCCCAGAACTTCTCCTACCTTGCTATAACCTAGTGCCTGTCAATCAACCTGTCCACATCCATCTTCCTCAATGTTCCTCCCAGTTGTTGGTAACCAACATTAATTTTTTTAACTTCTATGCGATCACCTATATTTTTTAGACTCCACATATGAATGAGATTATGTGATACTTTGTGGTGGAATGAGAAGACCATGCCAAGATGGCCACTGGCAAGTGAGCCTCAGTTACTCAGGAATAGCTTCAGAACCCTGGGAACCTGCCTGGCAACAGGCTGTGTGTGATTGGATGGCTTCGGAAACTGCCTGGCAACAGGCTGTGACTGGTTATGACATAAACTGTCCCTTGACCGGATTGGCTGCCTTGGTTATATAAGCTTCTGTACCAACTGAAAAAAACGAGTCTGCAGGCTGCTTGCCTCTGGCCTGCTTTCACTTGACTCCTAGGGTCTGTGTGGTGACTCTGTGCCTCTTGCCCCCACCACGCTCCTCCTCTCAGAATGAATCCACAGCAACAATACTTGTTTTTTCATGCTTGGCTTATTTCACTTAACCTTTCGCTGATTTTTTAATGGATCTCTTTTTCTAGTAGGTTTTCTTTTTGTATATTCTAGATGCTGGTCCATCATCAGATATGCATTTTGCAAATATTTTCCAGTATTTATCTTTTTCCCCCCATTCTGTTAACAATGTTGCATTACCTTTCTATAGCTACTATAACAAATTAATGCAAATACTTAAAACACAAGGTCTGTTCAAAAAGTTCATGGGAAATTTGTATTATAAAAAACTATGGATGATTTTCAAAAATTTCTACACGAAAATTAACTTACCTTTTAAATCCACTTTTAAATGAATTTTTTGAAGATACATATAAGAAAAATGTTTTTTCACATTTATAAACATCAGAGTTTTTTTTTTTTTTCCCCACTGGTTGTGACACTGGTGTTTTTAATTGAAACTTTAGTACCAAACACAATAACACATAAGTTATGTTTTATGTATTCTTATAACTATAAGAATTTCTGCTAGTTTGCATTGTATAGGCTATGATCCATTTTGAGAAGTATAAAGTATGTATCTAGGTTATTTGCTTTTCCATTAGAATGGAATTTCCAAATATTCCAGTATATTAAAATTTCCCCATTGATTTGACTTTATACATGTGTCTGAAATTAGTTTACTAATTTACAAACTACAAATTTAAAATACAAATTAGCATTTGAATTTATAAATTTCTTAGTTTATTATGTCCTACTAATCTATGCATTTATTTTTTTTCTGTTACCATGATGTTTTGATTACTGCAGTTTTATAGTAAGATTTAAAAACCAATAGTATGAAACTTTTAACTTTGTTGATGAGTTTTTTTTGTCTTGTCTAGCCGAGGTATTGCCTTTCCATTATATTCTCGAATAAGTTTGTTAACATCAGGTAAGTAGTTTCCTGGGAATTTTTTTTTTTTTGACAGGCAGAGTGGACAGTGAGAGAGAGAGACAGAGGGAAAGGTCTTCCTTTTGCCGTTGGTTCACCCTCCAATGGCCACCGCGGTCGGCGCACCGCATTGATCCGATGGCAGGAGCCAGGAGCCAGGTGCTTTTCCTGGTCTCCCATGGGGTGCAGGGCCCAAGCACCTGGGCCATCCTCCACTGCACTCCCTGGCCACAGCAGAGAGCTGGCCTGGAAGAGGGGCAACCGGGACAGAATCCGGCGCCCCGACCGGGACTAGAACCCGGTGTGCCGGCACCGCTAGGCGGAGGATTAGCCTAGTGAGCCGCAGCACCGGCCAGTTTCCTGGGAATTTTATTGGGATTGCATTAAATGTACAGAGTAAGTTGGGGAAAATCAACATCTTAACAGTATTGTGCCTTCCACTTCATGAATAAGGATTGTCTTTCCACTTATTTAGTGTTTCTTTGATTTCTTGCATCCATGTTTTTTAGTTTTATATTTGTATACTTTTTAAGCTTTGTGCTTAAATATTTATTTACTGTTTATTTATTTATTAGTCATATCCTTTGGAATTATCTACATAGGTCATCATGCCAACTGGAAATAAAGATTGTTTGCAGAGAAATATGTACAATCATTCTTTATTACTCCACTAGTTCAAACTTCAAGGATGATTTGGATAGAAGTGCTGAAAAGAAAATATCATTGCCTTCTATTCAATCCCAGGGATTTCCTAGCAATCATTTTTTGCCACTAAATATTATGTTAGTTGTAGATATTTTACAGTATATATTATACAGTACATGTCTTACACAGTTATATTTTACAGAAAATTCTAATTCTCAATTGCTGAGTCTTTTTTATCATCAGGATCTGTTGGAATTTGTCAAATGCTTTTTCTGTATCCATTAATAATGTTATATGGCTTTTCTTCTTTAGCTTTTTGATATGACAGATTGAGTTCTGAGCCAGCCCTTCATAAGTAGGCATTAATCCCACTTAGTCACAGGACACATTTCTTTTTATGTGTTGTTTGGTTGGACTAAAACTATGCTGAAAATTTTGGAAAAGATGTTCATGAGTGGTTTTGGTCTGTGATTTCCTTTTTATAGTGTGCTCATCTGGTTTTGGCATTAACAAAATGCTGGCTGACGGACTTTCAGAGGTCCTCCTCTGCTTCTGTTATTCTGAAAGAGATTATAAAGTATTTGGCATTATTCCTCCCTTTAAACTTTTGTAGAAGTAATCAGTGAAACCATCTGGGTCTTGTGCATTCTTTTTTGGAAGATTATTAGTCATAGAGTCAATGTGTTTAAGAGATAAAGATCTATTCAGGTCCCTTTTGTCTCCTTTGAGTTTTCATACTTTCTGTTTTTCAAGGAATTGATCCATTGTATCAACTTTGTCACATTTGTTCAACAGAAAGTGTTCCTTAATTGTCCTTTTTAAATTGTTTATTTATTTATTTATTTTTTATAAGCAGAGTGGACAGTGAGAGAGAGGGAGAGACAGAGAGAAAGGTCTTCCTTTGCCGTTGGTTCACCCTCCAATGGCCGCAGCGGCCGGCACGCTGCGGCTGGTGCACTGCGCTGATCTGAAGGCAGGAGCCAGGTGCTTATCCTGGTCTCCCATGGGGTGCAGGACCCAAGGGCTTGGGCCATCCTCCACTGCACTCCCTGGCCACAGCAGAGAGCTGGCCTGGAAGAGGAGCAACTGGGACAGAATCCGGCACCCCGACTGGGACTAGAACCCGGTGTGCCAGCGCCACAAGGCGGAGGATTAGCCTATTGAGCCGCGGCGCTGACCCCTTAATTGTCCTTTAATGTTTATAAGATCCACAGTAATAATCTTCATTTCTGATATGGGCAATTTGTTGCTTCTCTCCCTATCCTGGCTAGTCTGGCTACAGGCAGAGCTTTATTCAATTTGTCAGAGTACTAGCTTTTGATTTCATTTATTCTCTCATTCTCTCTCCCTCTCTCTCTCGTCTAATAGTTAATAGACTTCTGCCCCAATTTTAAAATTTCTTTTAAAATGCTTTAAGTAGACTTAGATGACTCTTCTTTTTGAGCTCAAAATGAAGGATACTGACTTTAGACCTTTCTTCTTTTCTTCTATTTGAATTTAGTTCTAGAAATTACCTTCTACTCTATTTTCATTGCATCTCACAAATTTTTATCCATTATATTTGTATTCCATTTGTCTTAAAATAGTTTAAAGTCTGTCTTGATTTTTTTTTGACAAATGGCTTAAGAAATATGTTATTTAATTTTCAAATATTTTGAGAATTTTCCATTTACATTTCTGTTTTTGTGGCCTGAGAAGATACTTCACACAATTTTTAGGGTTTTAAATTTATTAAGGTGTGTTTTGTGACCCAAATCTCATCTATTTTGGCAATTTTTTAAAAGATTCTATTTATTTATTTATTTATTTGAAAGGCAGAGTGACAGAGATAGAGGGAGCAATAGAGAAAAGAGGGCTAGGTCTTCCATCTGTTGGTTCACTCCTCACACGCCCACAGTAGCCAAGGTGAGACCAGGCTGAAGCCAGAACTCCATCCAGGTTACCCACATGGGTACTTGAGCCTGCTTCTGCTGCCTATTCGATGCATTAGCAGGAAGCTGGTTCCCAAGCATGTAGTGGTCATGTCCAGAAACAAGAACTCAGATATGTGGATATGAGCATTCCAAGTGGTGGATTATCTCATTGCACTACAAAGTCTGCCCCCCATTGATACACATTTTAGATACACATGATGCTGTTATTGGCTGAAGTATTTTATAAATGCTAATTAGATAACAAGGAGGGCTCTATTCAGATCTTCTATGTCTTTGTCCACTGTTCTACCAATTTTACACAGAGGGGTGTTAAAGTCTCCAAATTAACAGTGGACATACCTAATTTTCTTTTTAATTATATCATTTAAATTAAGATGTAATTAATGTGCTGTAATAGTCACCAGTAAAAGTGTACAATTTCATGATTGTTATATATTTAAAGTTATACTTGATAGCTACTATCTGATTCTGAAACTTATTTGTCATCCCCAAAATAATCTTCTTACTCATTGTCAATCATTCTCTATTTTATATTTACCCCAGTAAAATATTTCATAATTTTTGGTGGTGGAATATTATTCCATTGTATGAATATGCTACATTTTGTATATATTTTCACCAATATCTCTTTGAGTTTATTCTATTTTGAGTTCTTGGAAATATAAATTAAAGTTTTCATTAAATTTTGGAATTTGGGGCTATTATGTCTTCTGATATTCTTTTCCAGTTTTCTTCTCCCTTATCCATATGGTATTCCCTTTAATCATACATATGTTGTCTTCTAGAATTTGTTCCTTTTCTTCATTCATTTTTCTCTTGTTTCTCCAAGAGGACAGTCTCAATTAACTTCAATTTGTAGAGTCTTCATTCTCTTGGCTCAAATATACCATTAGGCCCCTCTAGTACACTTTTCATTTTTGATGGTACTGTGGGACTCCAGAATTTCTATTTGGCTTCTTTTTATCACTTACATACCTTTATTGAAATTCTCTGGTTAGTAAGCTATCATTCCTATACTATCCTGTAATTGTTTAAAAATCATTTTTAAAGATTGCTTTTTTGACAGGAAGAGTGACAGAGAGGGGGAGAGAGAAAGAGACAGAAACAGATTTTCTGAGTGGAAATGGTTCCCTCCCCCGAATGGCCTCGAAGTTTGGGGCTGGGCCAGGTGAAACCAGGAGCTCTACCCTGGTCTCCCATGTGGATGGTAGAGGTCCAAGGACGTGGACCATCTTCTGCTGCTTTCCCAGGTGCTTTTGCAGTAAGCTGGATCAGAAGTGGAGCAGCCAGGACTGGAACTGGCACTTGGATGTTTGCACAACATTGCCCCTACAAGGAGGTTTTAACATGCCCATGTAAAGTCTTGTAAAGCCTTGAACCGTTCACAAAAATGCTATAAAAACATTGGTTCTTTGCAAAGCTTGTTTCTTCCATCCTCGTCTGTCACTAGCTGTCTGTCTTCTTTAAAGTTTGGTTTGTTCTTCAAAGCCACATCTACCTACAGGCTGTCCAGGTTTGGTTTGCATCCTCAATGTACAATGCTATCAAACAAGCCTGAACATGCTCAGTTTGTCTCCTCATTTTCGTAGATAACGGAGGTAATAATGGGACACCTCACTGCCCCCATCCCAGTGGCTCTTGCATTTGCCACAGACCTGGAAGCTCTTGTAGGGCCCGCATCACTTTGTCAGGGAAGGGATGCCAACGTTAAGATGAATACCCAACAGTTGAGAGCCACCTGCACGCAGTGGGTTATACCTGTGACGTGGGAAAGACTTAGACCCGTCGTCTGTGCACTGGCATTGGCGGAGCCACACCTCGCCTCCCAGGAGATACAGCGCTGTGTCAGGGACGCAGGTACAGGTAAAACTTGTGGACGCCGCTGCAGAGGAGGAGGGACAGCGCTGGCCGCAGGAGCAGGGCCGTCCGCCGGGCTTCAAATCCTGTCGGGACCCACAGGTCCCTGAGGGGCTGCAGGCCCAGATAGTGAGCGATTCTCAACCTGAGCAGCCGAGAGGAGAAGGCGTCTTCGCCAGAGCTCCGCCGCCCCTCTTTTAGCTCTTAGTTAACCTTGGAAACAGCTGACTTAAAGGCTATGTCTGGTTCCCACTCATGGTTTATTTTGCATGTCTATGGGCCTTACTTTCCCTTTGCTTTCAAGGCCTCCGAGTTTTGGGTTCTCTAAGACATCTAAATATAATGCGCCAACTCTGCAATCAGTTTCTTCCCATGCACAGCGGTTGCCTCTTGTGGCTTTTTCTTGTTTTAGTGACTTTTCTGAACTAATTCTGCAACGTATGTAGACAATAAGTCTATTAGCTTAGAGGTCAGTTAGTACTGGGAGAGATTTTCTTAATTGCCTGGAACAAACTGACCTTCCCTTCTCGTCTTAGGAAAGGGCTGCCGGTTCAAGTTCCAGCTGCTGCACTTCCAATCCAGCTCTCTGCTATGGCCTGGGAAAGCAGTGGAAGGTGGCCCAGGTCCTTGGGCCCTGCACTTGTAGACCCGGAAGAAGCACCTGGTTCCTGGCTTGGGATCAGGGCAGCTCTGGCCATTGCAGCCATTTGGGGAATGAACCAGTGGAAGGAAGACCTCTGTCTCTCTCTCTCTGCCTCTCTTCAACTCTGCCTTTCAAATAAAATAAATCGTTTCAAAAAAAAGTTTATGGAATCATGAAATTTAAAGATAAGTTTATTTTGGTGCAAAAATTTTTAAAAATCCACTCATCCTCATGGAATATTTCCCATATTTCTCAGTTAAGCTTTTCAGTTGCTCCATTTTTTTTTTTTAACTAAATGTTAGTCACCACTTTCAAACAGCTATGACATTAAAATGCTTGTGTAATTGTTTTCAAAACAATTGTTTTTCAGACACTTCTGGAGAAAAAAAAAACTTTTAGCCCTGGATATTTTTTTTCATCAGATCAAATACAAATAAGTTCCCAATGGGATCCTCCAGGCAACCAACAGACAGAAGAAAACAAAATGACAGTTGTTTTAGAATAAGACTTTGAAAGAGCTCTAGATAAATTCTGTTCCCTCCTGGTGACTTCTAGGCTGCACTGGGGTTTTGGCGCTATTAATTTGTAAGACTGCTGTGTGGGTGGAGAGCGGCTGTAAGACTAGGGCAAGTTAAAATGCAGCACAGCTCACAGCTCATTGTGAACCCTGAGATTGAGTTGGGTTTGGGTTCTGTTTTTGTTTTTTTGGAGTTAGGTTGGTTACTTTATAGAGAAGACAATTTTTCACAGGCCTTATTCCACTGTTTTCATTAACATCAAGTTCTACCAGTTTTTGACTCACTAAATTGGACGCTGTTTCAAGGGGCATGTAGTTGGGATTGCTATGTCTTCTTAGAGAATTGACCTTTATTCCTGATCATTTTGTTTTTTATGTCTTCTTTGTGAAATAGCTACTCCAGCAGCCTTTTGATGAGTGTTGACAAATCTTTCCCTTCCCCTTTGCCTTTAAGCTGTCTGTGTCTATATTTGAGGTAGGTTTCTGGTAAATGATATATAGTTGGGTCTTATATTTTGATACAATTGGAAAATCTCTATGATTTAGTATATTTATTTCAATCATATTGTAGGCAGTTACTGCTTTAGTTTAATTAGTGTGTACCATGGTTGCATTTTTCTTTGCCTATTTTGCTCTCTTTTTCTGCCTTTTCTGGTTTTAACTGAGTATTGTACATAAATTCATTTTACTTACTCTGTGAACAGAAGTTGTCCTTTTTTAACAAATGTCTAGTAGTAGCTCTAGAATTTATTATATGTATTTTTAACTAATCTAATTTTACCTCCAAGTACCATCATGCCCTTCACTGATAGCATAGAATACTATGCTCCCAATTCTTCTTTCCCGTCCCTTGCAGCACTGCTTTCAATGATGATTCAATATATGGCTACTATCATTAATTTAATTTAAGAGTTATATTTTGGGTACAGTAAGAAGAAAAATAAAATATTTGCTTTCATTTTTATTCCTCTGCTGGTGGTCTTCTTTTATATGGGTCCAAATTTTATTCTTTGTAGTTTTCCTTTTGCCTGGGGAACTGCTTTTAATATTCTTTGCTGGTGATGAAATCCTTCTCTTTTCATTTGTGTTAGAAAGTATTGCCATTTCACTTTGGAAAAATATTTTTAATGTTTATGATATTCTATGTTGAGTGGCTTTCTGCTCTCCCCATTCTAAATATTTTCCTCCACTCTCTTTTTTGCATTGCTTTCTGATTGGAAGTCCGTGATAACTCATCTTTGTTCTTCAAACAGGTAACATGTTTTTCCCATGCATAGTTTCATTGAAGACTTTGTCTCTGTTCAATTCTGTGCAGTTTAAAAATCATATGCATGCATAAATTGTATTTGTTTGTGTTTTTATTTTTCTCCTGCTTGTTATTCTCTGGGTTCACTGAATCTGTGCTTCAGGATTTCTCCATAAATTTGAAAAGATTTTGATGATTGAATATATATTTTTGCTTTCTCCTCCTTCTTGCATTTAAATATTACGTGTTATAGTTTTGTAATTGTCCCACAGATCCAGAATGTCTTGTTCTATAATTTCATTGCTTATTATCTGTACATATCAGTTGGATAAGTTTCTATTGACCTATAATTAATCTCACTGATCCTTTTCTGGTGAATTCAGTATACTGACATATCTGTCAAAAGAATTCTTCATTTCTGTTGCTCTTTTGATTTCCAGAATTTTCTTCCTTTTTTTCTCATAGAGTTTGTATCTCACCATTTTTATTACATGTTTGTTCTTTCAGGTTGCCTACCTCTTCCACAATAACTTATAGCATTTTAATGAGTTATTTTAAATTCCTTGTTAAATAAGTCCAAAATCTGGGTCATGTGTGAATACAGTTCAGATGGTTGATTTATTTCTTTTTATTGTGTTTTGCTCTTGCCTCTTTTTGGGCTTTTATTTTTTTTTTTCTTGAAAGTTGAGCATATCGTATCAGGTACAAATAACTGAGGCAAATAGAGCTTTAAAATGATTGACTTATGGTAAGCTAGTTAGGAGCTGGGGTGCACCTAATGTTTTCTGTAGCTATCGATGCCACAGCCTGGGGATTTGTCTCCCTTCTTTGATTTTTGCCCTTCCTTAAGTACCTCTTCTTCAGGGAGAGTCTTTCAGCTAGAATTCCTGCTCTGTCATTTATAATTCACTGCTATTATACTGGAGCTTTATAAGTTTCTATAATTCTATGGTTAAACAGCGGGCTTTTAGTGGGATTGTACCCATGGACTGTGACCTCAACAAGTGTCTTCCCCAGCTGTGGAGCTCTGCTCCCCATTTCTGAAACATTTCCACACTAGCTTCTGGAAGCCCTGACCCTTTTGATTACTTTCTTGTCCCGCTACCCCTTAGACAAGAGAGGGTAAAATAGGCTACAGTGAGAGGAATGTCTTTCTTCCAACTGAGCTGAAGCTCATGAATTATTGTTTCCAAGAAATTAGGCCTCTGTCATGTAGAAGGCTCTGTGATATCTCACAGTTGTTCTTCCCATGTCGCTGCCAGATCCAGCAGGGGACTTTATAGAATCTCCAGTACCAAAAACTAACAGTGCGAGAGGAAAAACCCACCGTAGAATGAAGGATATCCCATAATTTTGGGCCTCACAGCTTCTCCTTTATATATATATATATATGAATAATGCATAATAATCCATGTATATTCATATATATAATTCATATAAATGTATGAATAATGCATTTTGTGTATTTCATATATACACTTTTAATCACATAATGATAATCCCCACCCTTCCTTCCTTCTCCTTCCCACCTACCTTTTGTAATGTTCACGTTAATATACTTTCAATTTACTTTCTAAGCTAAGACTTAAGTCTGCACTTAATAAAGAATTCAACAAGTAGAAAGGAGAAACAACACTATTGCACAGGAGTATAGACAAGGACCGTGAGCAGTCATCAAACCTCAAGATGTTGGTCTCTCTCATAGACATTTTCTCTCTTTATATTAGCTACCACAAATCAGAGAAAGGATATGATTTTTTGAGGTCTAGTTTATTTTACTATGCTAAGCATATTAGTCTTATTCTTCGTCTGTACTCAGCTTCCAACAATTCAACCAAATTGCATTCTAAGTGTTCTTACCAGCTTATGTCTCCCGTTTTTTGTGCTCCAATATACAAATCTCAGACACAACTTCTAATACCCCTTTGTATCTCTAGATTTCACAGTGTCAGTTCATACCTTCATTTCTTTGATGTGTCCAACGATAGTCTTGTTTTTATTGTTATATGAACTAGAGTGATGACTTTGAATCTCTTTACATATTGGAACTAAAACTACAACAACCTCTTCCAGGTTACTGTGTTTTGATTTCCATTGCTTTTTCCTAGATTTCTGCTTAAGACTCAAGTCTCAAGGTTGCTGTGATGCAATAACTTCACGTCCTGAGTTACCTCTGTGTCATCAGATTGTTCCCCAGGAATGAAGGTAATACTTTCCAGGGCAAGTGTTAAAGTATTGACAGTTAAGCGTCTCTTGAGACACCCCCAGCCCATAATGGAGTGCCAGTTCCAGTATCATTCATGCATCCTTGGAAGCAGCAGAAGATGGCCCAACTGCTTGGGTCCCTGCCACCCAGAAGGAGTGGCAGATGCCTGGCTTCAGCCTGGCCCAGCCCTGGCTGTTAAAGCTATGTGGAGGGTAAACCAGCATATAAAAGAACCTTGTTTTTCTTTCTCTCCCTTTCAAGTAGATGATAGTAAATAAACATTTAAACATAATTATTTCTCAAGTTTACTATATCTTTTGTTTTTAAAGATTTATTTATTTGTTTTGAAAGAATTACAGAGAGAGAGAAGGTGAGAGAGAGAGAGAGAGAGAGAGAGAGAAATCTTCCATCAGCTGATTCACTCCTCAGATGACCACATGGCCAGCACTGGGCCAGGCTGAAGCCAGGTATTTCATCCAGGGTTCCCACGAGGGAGACAGGCACCAAACTTGAGCCATCTTCCCAGGTCATTATCAGGGAGCTGGATAGTAAGTGGGGCAGCCAGGACACAAACAGTGCCAATATGGGATGCCAGAGGCACAGGTGGCAGCTCAGCCCGTTGCACCACAATGCTGCCTCTGGGGTTTACCGTACCTTACTGTGCCTTCTGAGGGCATTTACAAGTTGTGTGTGATGTCGTGAAGACAAAGATTTGCACACATTACATATGAGTTACAGATGGATATTGCTTCCTTAAATTGGTTCATACAAAGTCTCTGTTCTGCTTCAATGGGTCTTATCTTTTATCTTATATGATGTCCTGGTGATTCATATATAACCTAAAATTTGAGAACTGCTGTTTTAGGCATTCACCATTAACTTTTACTATTACACAGAGTAAGTCAAGAACTATTTAAGCCTACCTTTCTCCAGGAAGCATTGCTCACTCAAGTATCATTCTGTATAACTAGATGATAAATATTATCCAAATTATTATGGGCTACATGTATCACAACACGGCACTTATTTTTTTTTAATTCTTTAATGTTTTAACGATTCATCTCATGGTGCTGTTTATTTCTTCAACCAGGGCAGAGGTGTGAAAGCTTTCTTCACAGCTCTCCTAATTATACAGTCACACTATCAACCATGTAGAATGAATCAATACTGCAAAGTTGTTTCAGTACACTGCTTTTGGAAAAAATGCACTATGAAGCCAGGCGTATTGTCAATCTTAAAACAAAACTGAATCTAGACTGAAATAAAACAGAGCATTTCAAAATCAAATATAGAAGATATCCTATTTTCCTCTTCCTGCCATCCTCAAGGAGGGAGATAAAAGAGTATGTCAGGGACCTGTGAGTATCACTTTTAATATTTAATTTTACCTGCTTTATATCTCAATGCAAAGTTACCAATCCTGTTCTTTTAGTTAACTAAAATATATTTTTTATAAATGCCTATGTGGTATTTTACATTTTTTATTTCATTTTTGAGGTGTAAGTTGTAAATGAAAATTGAGTTAAAATATCCTGCTAGTTCTACTTCATCTTTCATTTTTCTATTCCAACCTACTTTTTCCTGTGATCAATCAAGGATGATGATGATGGGAATAGTGCAAGAGTCAGTTAAGTTTAATATGGGAATTCTTCAAAAAGATGCAGTATAGACAAGGCATTACTGAGAATTAACATTTACAAATTGATACAGTTTACTTATTTTATGGAAAGTCAGAGTGCCTGGGTTACATGGAATGACTGCTTTATGTTTAGACTGAAAAAATACCAAAGTTGATACAGGCTATTGCTAGTAATTTTTCTACAATTGATCTTTGAATAATAAGGAAGATGTATACCTTCATTGGGTGAAATTTCAACAGCTGAAAGCATCTTCTTCAATAAAAAACTGAAAAGCCCAATATATAAGAAAATAGGAGATTCCTATAACAGGATTGATTTCATAGTGCTATTGATGAAATTCTAAGTGTATTTGAAATTTTCTTAGTGTAATAATGCAAACTGCTTTCTGATCATGAGAAGTCATTTTGCAAAAAGTGTAAAGAAATTCTGTACAAGAGTATATGGATGCCATGTTGGAATTTGCCTTCATTAAGTGCCCACTATGCATCAGGCTCAGGGCCACTGCTTTAGATCTCTCTCGCACTTAGATAGCTGTATCATCTACTGAAGTACTACTATCATGCAAATTTACATGTAGGGAACTAAGGGTCGTAATGTCAATACTTGGAACTGAAGGAACTGGAAACATATCAATCCAACTCTAAAATTCACCCTCTTTCTTCATGAGATGCATCAAGGGACATGGATCTCATCTCCAGTTTGACCTACATCATTTCTAGACCTTTATGTTTTCATGGATCAGACCACTTTGAGAACACCTACCTCAAATGAGTTAATCTTGCTTTCTACTCTCTACTCTTCCTCTACTAAGTATTTCATGATTTTGTTTAACATAAAATACTTCGAATTCTAAAATAACAATATGCTATAACTCCCATTGATTTGCAAGTCACTTTAACTAAAATAATGTAAAATTGGAAATTAATATCAGTAGGGAGTCCTGAAATGTATTTGTTCTTGTATAAATGTTAAGAGATGCTTAACATCTCTTTCCAACATACCTTATTAAATGTTTGGGGCAATCTCGTGTGAACCAAATTGATACAGTTTGCATTATGATATGTGGCTCAGGGGCAAGGAAATCTCATTAAATTTTTCTTATATCATTTTCAATCTTACCAATGTAATGAGATAAGTTAGTATCAGTGTTATAATGTAATATTCTACAATGTTATAGAAAAACTAACTGTCCTTTCCTTTCCTCCTTTCCTCTTTCCTTTTCTCTCTCTCTCTGCAAAGATTTATTGACTATTCCCCGTTTGCTGTGCCTTTCCTTAGAAGGACACGCAACAGTGAAGAAAAAACTTCCTAGTCTTCAAGGGGCTTTCATTCTAGTTGGACATTTTTTAAGATTTATTTTTATTTATTTGAAAAGCAGAGTTGAGACAGAGACAGAGAGAGAGAGAGAAAGAAAGAAACCAAGAGAGAGAGAGAGGTCTTCCACCCATTGGTTCACCCCTCAAATGGCTGCAATGGCTTGGGCTGGGCCAGGCCGAAGCCAAGAGCCTCTGGATCTCTCACATGGGTACAGGGGCCTGAGCACTTGGGCCATCCTCTGCTGTTTTCCCAGGAACATTAGCAGGGAGTTGGATTGGAAGTGAAGTAGCCTGGACTTGGACTGGCACCCCTATGGGATGGCAATGATGTGGGTAGAGGCTAACCTGCCACGCCAAAGTGCCAATCCCTCTAATTGGACTTTTTAAAAATAAATAGAGCTGAATTTATATTTAAATGTATCCTTTTAAATTTTGCAACTTTTAGAAGACCAACAGGCCAAAGAAAGGTCTAGGGGTACTCTAATAACAATATTGCTTGTTTTGAAGTAAATTAAGTGGTAGCATCATGAGGGAAGGGGTGAGTTCTATGTAACTTCTCTTATATCCTCAAAATATAGCACAGTTCCTGGTTTGGGGCTGACACCTCATAAGTAAGTTTGAGTTGGCACTTTCATGAATTTTAAGTTTTATTTCTCTAACTCTCCTGTATATTTTCATGACAAAATTTATATAGGTACATGTTTATAGTCTTTCCCAAATAACTACTTGTATTGGTTGAACTACTTAGTTTTTTTTACCATGAAAAATCATCATTCTTATTTATATTATTACATGATCCTTATATCATTTCTAAATTTGCTATTTTGTTTTATTTATCTGTGTATTCTTTTTTTTTTTTTTTTTTTTATTTTGACAGGCAGAGTGGACAGTGAGAGAGAGACAGAGAGAAAGGTCTTCCTTTGCCGTTGGTTCACCCTCCAATGGCCGCCGCGGCCGGCGCGCTGCGGCCGGCGCACCGCGCTGATCCGATGGCAGGAGCCAGGAGCCAGGTGCTTTTCCTGGTCTCCCATGGGGTGCAGGGCCCAAGCACCTGGGCCATCCTCCACTGCACTCCCTGGCCACAGCAGAGGGCTGGCCTGGAAGAGGGGCAACCGGGACAGAATCCGGCGCCCCGACCGGGACTAGAACCCGGTGTGCCGGCGCCGCTAGGCGGAGGATTAGCCTAGTGAGCCGCAGCGCCGGCCTTATCTGTGTATTCTTATTCAAGAATAACACTGTTAAACATTTGTCCTTTCCTTCTCACTTTTTACAATTCCTATTTTCTTGCTTTATTGCATTGCCTAAACTTTGTATGAAAAACCATAATCATAGTATGTATCTTTGTTGCATTCATGCACTATGTTTAAGGAAAGACTAGTTTATAAGTGACTGTGAGAATGGAGAATGTATTACCATTTACCAAATGAATTGATTTAATTTTATCTTTTAAAAATATTCTCATGGACTTCTTTTTATGATTTACTAAAAATTTTGCAGAATTTTTAATTGTCCTTGCTTTCGTAGAAAAAATACAACTTATATTTTTTGTTAAAAAATACAAAAAAAAACCCTTTAACCTTGTTAAAGGTACATATTGAATACATTTACTTTGCCAATAATTTTGAGAGGATTTAATCTTTGTCGCTGTCTTAGAACGTATTGAATATCTACAGAATTATCTCTTCTAAAAATTGGATTCATATTTGAGTGGTTTTGTTCGATGATTAAAATACAATCATATTTAACATTTTTGAGTCAATTTTCATAATTGATACTTTCCTAGACAATTGTCACATGTTTTGATAAGTTCCAAGTGTATTTCTCCCTAAGAGTTGACTCTTGGCAGTAGCCTGACGTGCCTGCATGGGCTGCTGGAAAGATTTTATGTCTTTCACTCCCTTGCATACTGAGTAAGAAGTGACCAAGAGTAGGTCCAGGTCACAAGGGTACCCATGACTCAAATATTTCTAATCCCCATATAATGCAGAATTTCAAGAGGATTTTTTCAATCTTCGACATTTCTCTTTTAAGTAGAGTATCTCTATTCAAATGACTAAGCCTCTCTCAAGCCTTACACTAGGAAGGCAATTTGATTTTTTGGTTCTAACAACATTTCTGACACCTAGAGATTGAAAGGTCTAGGAGCAGTGACAGGAACAGCCCCTCTGCGAAGCAACAACTATGGTGGTCTTCATCCTTGGCATCTACAATTCATCATTTGAATCCATTAATTAATCATCAATTAATGAAATGTACTTCCTATTTTGTTGGAGAAAAAAGGAAAAGGAATAAGTTCCTAATAGCTATTTTATATTTTATGCTTAAAAAATGATCATATCTTCCTGGGCCCGAGGCTGTTTGGCCATTTCCCTGAAGTAAAGTGGCAAATGGTCCTGCATTGGGCAAGGAAGGGACTCAGATCCATTGCAAGAGAAGGCATTTAGCCTAGCAGTTAAAATGTCTGGGTCCCACATGAGGGTGTGTGAGTTCAGTTCCCAGCTCTGTTTCCCGAAGACCCTGTGTGGCAGTGGTGATGGCTAAAGCAACTGAATTTCTCTACCCAACTGTGAGACCTGAATTGTGTTCCTGGTTCCTGGCTCTGGTCCTGGCTCAGCTCTAAATTTGGCTTGCATTTGGGAGTGAAGCAGCATATGGAACTCTTCTGTCACTGTCTCTCTGCCTCTCAAATGAATCTGAAAACTATATTATGGGGCTAGATGTGTGGCATGGGTGGTGAAGCAGCTGACTGGTATGCCTGTGTCTAATATCAGAGTGCCTGGTCAGCTCCCTGCTACTCTCCTTCTGATCCAGCTTCCTGCTAAAATGCCTGGGATGGAGTGGATGATGCCTCAAGTATTTGGGTTCTTGCCATTCACATGGGAGACCTAGAATGACTTTCATGCTCCTAAGTTTGGCCTGGCCTCCCTATAGCTGTTGTGGGCATTCAGAGAATGCAGAGCAGGTAGAGGATCTCTCTTCCTCTCTCCTCTCTCTCTCTCAATCAAATGAAAATGAATACATAAAAATGTGTAAGCTTTTAAAAATTGGAAAAATTCATTGAAATTATATTTACCCTGTTGATAAATACAGAAGATAACCACCTTATCCAGCAACACAGGATAGGGTGGGAGTAAGAGACAGTTCTCCATGGGGAATTTGGCACACAGTAAAGGTATTACTAGTTTTTGTTAAACGGAATGATGAATGAAACCAGGGAATTCAAAACAATAAAGGACACATAAGTGGCACACATCTGTAGGTTAAAGAAAAAAAATAATAGTGACTAGAAAGATGGATGTCTGAAAAGAAAGTTGGAGCATGAGAGAAGCATATGTTCCATGTGCCACCCAGGTGGTAGTACCTAATAACGTGTTAGATATTAATATTGAAATAAATTATCTGAACTATTACAAAGCTCAACTGTTTTCAATTCATATGAAATGCTAAATGTTAAGATGTATTTTAATTGATTCCCTTAAGGTAAAAGAGTACTTTACACATGTTTTCAAGTCTGGGTAGTATTCTATATTCTTCTCTACCCTTCTCTCATAGTAAAAAGAATGGAGAAAAATGGAGGAATTGCTGTGAAGTTCTACCTTCATCTTCAGTATTGGCCATTCATGTGTAACACCAATAAAATGAAAGGATGTCGTGATCCATATTTTATGCAAAAGTATATTTTTAAAAGTAGCAACATTGCATGCAGAAAAAATTGAATCTTTACCCCAGCTTTTAAACAATACTCAAGGGGCTAGCGTTGTGGCATAGTGGGTTAAGCCTCTGCCTGTGACACCAACATCCCATATGGGTACCAGTTTGCATCCTGGCTGCTCCATTTCTGATCCAGCTCCCTGCTATTGCTCCTGAGAAAGCAGCAGAAGATGGCCCAAGTGCTTGGGCCCCTACTGCCTACCTGGGAGACCCAGATGAAATTCCTGGCTATGGATTTCGGTCTGGCCCAAACCTGGTCACTGCAGTCATTTGGGAAGTGAACTAGCAGATGGCAGATTCTCTCTCTCTCTCTCTCCCCCCTCACCCCCTCTCTCTAACTCTGCCTTTCAAAGAATAAATAAATCTTTAAAATGTTCAAAAGGCAATGAATTCTGAAGACAATTGTGTAAATCATATCTTTTCTCTGTAGTTTATTCTTATGCCATATAATACCTACTAGAAATGTTTCTCTACCTCTTGCTCTGCCACCCCAACTTATGCTTTCCCTCCCTCAACTGGGTAAAGATCTTTCCCAAGCTGTCCTCTTACATACTGTTCTCTACGTTAGTTCTCCCTTCTTCACACGTTCCCATAAAACAATTCTGATTTCATAAGCAAAAATTTCCATCTTGTTTCTATTTTCCTAAGAGGCTATCTATACTACTGCAGACTCTTTGGCACAAAGTAACGAGAAAAGCTTGCACTATGGTGCAGGTATTTCTGGATGTGATTCTTGAAATTGCATATTGTTGGCTGTGTTTTGAAGACAGTGTTGTCCGTTTTTGAGCTTTGGTTTCTTTATTTGTAGAATGAAGGACACACATGCATAACCAGGAACTGTAGTAAGAGATAAACAAGGTAATGTATTGAGAATACCTTGCACCTAGTTCAACAATGCTTTTCCTTCTCCTGTAATACATCTCCATAGTTCTAATGGAGCTTTAACATTTATAAAGAGTATCATAATGGAAAATCCCATAAATGATTAACTATGTTTAATTTGATTCACTTAATATTCTTTTCTATTTGCAACTACAGCAATAAAAATAATGTTACATTGAAAGACTTAAAAAAGAAGCAAAGCAGAGTGAGGCCAGCATTGTGGTGTGGTGGGTTTAGCCACTGCCTGCAATGCTGGCATCCCATACGAGCACATCCCATAAGAGCACATCCCACCCAGCTCCCTGCTAATGCACCTGAGGAAGCAGCCAAAAGATGGCCCACGTACTGTCATCACTGCCACCTATGTGGGAAAAGGAGTTCCTGGTTCTTGGTTTTGACCTGGCCCAGCTCTAGTCATGTGGTTATTTAGGGGAGTGAACCAGAGTGTGCAAGATCTCTCTCTCTCTCTCCTTCTCTGTAACTCTGCCTTTCAAATAAGTAAAATAAATCTATTTTTTTAAGAAAAGAAATGGAGTAGAACTTTGTTCAAATAAGTATATTATGGTAAACTTGCAGTGAGAAAGTGAAGGATTTTTGTATTTTGTTTTTTTCCCCACTTCCTCATATGAAAGAAAGGAACAACTAGAAAACTAGAATTTTAATGAATTAGATTATCCTATTTCTGAAAGCTGTTAGGACTTCAATGCTGACTTTACACTTGAATCAATAGCTATATTAAAAGGGATTCCTTTGAAGAACATAAAAAATGTGATTTTTTGAAGAGCTCAATATGTTAAGCTTATGGGGCATTGTTGAAAATTTTTTTATATTTTTGCAATAATATCTTCCTTTAAAAATATTTATAAATTGTCCCACTAACAGTATGAAAACGTAATTTTTACATTTTTATATAAAAATCAATGAAAGAATTGCTAAAATACTACATCATTTTCAGATTTTTTTCAAGAGTCTCCATAAAATGAATAGTGAACTGTACTGCTGCAGAAGCTGAGCTGCATGGATTGGAATCCAGTCCCACCGTTTACTGGGCTATGCAATTGATTCTTTATTTCATATCCCTTATCTGTAAAAGTGGAATGATAAAGAGATAGCCAAACACTGAAGATACTGTCAATTAGTTTATATATCACCTACTAAGTATGCAATGCAATGGCATCAGGAGACCACGTTATTGGAGAAGCAATGTGTAGTAAAGGGGAGAAATACTGATCTGGAATCATGCTAAAGCATGAACTCGATCGAGTTAGGAGCTGCTTATGTGACTGTACAGGCTTGCTTCCCTTTGCAGGGCCTTAATTTTCTCATTTGAAACTAGCTTTAATTTCTTTTTTTTTAATATTTATTTTATTTATTTGAAAGACAGAGTTACAGAGAGAGATAGAGTCAGAGAGAGAGGTCTTCCATCCGCTGGTCCATTCCCCAGATGGCCGTGACAGCCGGAGCTGCGCTTCCTCCGGGTCTCCCACGTGGGTGCAGAGGCCCAAGGACTTGGGCCATCCTCCACTGCTTTCCTGATCCATAGCAGAGAGCCGGATCGGAAGAGAAGCAGCCAGGACTAGAACCGGTGCGCATATGGGATGCCAGCGCCTCAGGCCAGGGTGTTAACCCACTGCGCCACCCACCGGCCCTGAAACTAGCTTTAATTTGTAAAATTCTGTAAACCATTGCATTTTAACACCATGAGGAAAAAGATGAATAAATAAAAATCTGAGAAGTATTCAACATCTGTTCTTAGAATCTGCATTAAAAAAATGAATATAGGGGCCGGTGCCATGGCTCACTTGGTTAATCGTCCACCTGTGTCGTCAGCATCCCATGTGGGCGCCGGGTTCTAGTCCTGGCTGCTCCTCTTCCAGTCCAGCTCTGTGCTGTGGCCCAGGAGGGCAGTAAAGGATGGCCCAAGTGCTTGGGCGCCTGCACCCATGTGGGAGACCAGGAAGAAGCACCTGGCTCCTGGCTTTGGATCAGCACAATTCTGGCCATGGTGGCCATTTCAGGGGTGAACCAACGGAAGGAAGACCTTTCTCTCTCTCTCTCTCTCTTTCTCTCTCTCTCTCACTGTCTAACACTATCAAATAAATAAAAAAGAATGAATATAAATTTGGAAAGTTGTGGGGCTATAATTAGGATTTTATTCGGTATAGCATTGACAAATTTACTATCTTCTGATGGAAGTGAAAATCTATTAAATATAAATTAAAACTTTGTATTTATTTTTATGCCCTTGATTATCAAATAAGAAAAATAATGAGAATTTCATAAAACATTGTTTGGGATATGCAAAGACATTTTTCTTACCATGATTCTCTTTACAAATAAACAAATTGCTGCCAAGTATGAAAACTAGCTAGATTTTCATTTTGTTCTTAAATGGAGATTTTGTATTCTGGTTTTTAAATTATGTTGTGAGATGAAATCAATAAATTTATTACAGTAAAGTGACTACATTTTCCAGAAAGGCTTAGAAATAATGTAAAGAAAAACATTTAGCATGGAGTTTTTTCAAAGACCAACTTTGTACTTGCATTTTTGTTTACATCTTACTTCCATTCCATCACCAAGTTAACAATTTTATGATCCAGAAAAAATCATCTAATTAAAGAACAAAATGTAATCTGTGCTGTCTTACTTCCTTTGGTCCTATTATAGAATTATCTGTGAAGATGATGAAATACTGCTCACTACTAAGTGATTTATGTCTACTTGGCCATTTATCATAAGGTGTAACTGCAGCTCAGTGTGGAGGCTTGCGTCTTAGAATAATGCTTTAGTAGCAATAGATCTTTGGAAGGATCCAGTGCAATCCAAATGAGATAAGCTTCTTTAACTTCACCATCCTTCAACCCCACATATTCCATCCTTTCCTGTACTTTCCATCTGAATAATTGGAAGCCTCAGTTGTCAAACAGAAATTGGAAATCTTAGGATCATTCCTGATACAGCTCTCCCTTTTAACTTTCCTATATCCAGTTTATCAATAAACTTTTAATATTTTATCTCCCAAATATATCTAGAATCTTTCCATTTTGATCATTCTCCAACACTATGTCTAATTGAAGATACCACTGCTTGTCTTCTGACCCACTTCAGTTGTCATCTGAAACTATTTCTTCATTTACACTGTTCCTCTTTTTCCAATCCATTTTCTGCTTTAAATCACTTCCTTTGTCCTTAGGCTAAGGCACAGTGACCTTAACAAGACTGCTCCCCTTTGCTAGAACATATTCTCCCCATCATTGGGCTGCAGATAAACAGACAAACCCTCAGGAATGACTTTTCATTGGATTACCTTTGTGATACTTATTTCACAAGGTACTCATTCCCTCATTTACATAATTATTTACTATCAGTCTTTACTCTATATTTACTCTATAAATTCCTTAAATTACTTATTCTTAAATTCCTTAACTGCAGTTGTGCCTGTCTCTGGTTGTCACCATTTGCCTAACATAAATCACAGAGTTTAGGACACAGCTGGTATTAAATAATTTTTGAGTAAGCAAATGAAGAAATTATCATAATATTAAAAACAGCTTTCTGGTCTATGGCTCAGCCTTTTGTTAAGGTAGTTATCTTGTTCTGACTGATTTGGGCAAAAAAAAAAAAAAAAAACAAAAAACAGGTAAATACTAAAACAGACTAAATAAAATATTCCATGTCATCAGATTCCCTTTGTTTGGGTGGTAACAGTAGCGATATAATCATTAGAGTCCTCAATTGTTTAAGTTTATGTGTTATTACCATACTGTAAACAATGCTCAACCAAAAGTTTTACTGAAACTTCTGCTAGGCTGTAGTAATGTTATTTTGCTGTGTATTACTAAGTGCTGAATAATTATATATGATGTTGCTTAGCCCTGGAATAACCACTGTTTTTATTTCATCTTTTTATGTTCCAATCTCTTTTTCTGACTTACTTTTTAAACTCTACGCTAACATTAAGGGTTCCAACTAATGAAATTTCACTAGATACCTCACATATGTTCCTCACACAATATTACTCAAAAACAAACTTTCAAGTAGGCGTTCATTCTGTGGAGGCAGAACTCTAACAGATCCTTCAGGCAAAAATAAAGCTTTGTTTTCTCTTACTCTTTCCTTCTCTCCCTCTGTTCCTATCTTTCTGTAATTCCCTCTTCCCCTCTCCCTTCTTGGGCTTTGCTTCCCCACCTCACCCCTCATTCTCTAAACTTCCACAGACCTCCCCCTCCACCCCTCAGGCTGCTCTTACACAAACACATACTCTTCCGAGCTGAAAATACTTACCATTTCTTTTCTTTTTCTGCATAACATTGGGCAATTGAGTGTGTTTCCAGATTCCTTTTTCATAATTGCAACCTTTGCATTTCTCATCGCATTTGCATCATGGAAATCCTCTTGCTCGGCCATTCATTGGCTATCTGCCTTGATTTACTCAACTGTAGATCAGAGATTACAATAGTATTCAGACAAAAGGGACTGAACTTAAATATGTTGGTACATTTTTTGTAAAAAAAGAATTAAGACTAAAACAGAATTGATGTTTATTAAAATGAGAACATAAAAATAAAAGGCAGTATCACTTACTAAAAGCCAGTTGACTCTCTCTCTCCCCGCTTCCCCTCCCACTACCATTCAAAAAAAATAAATAAATTCAATATATTTTAAAAGCAAACAGAGACCACAGACTTCATATAATTAAGGAATTACAGTATTACAAGTATTTGTATTCTTGAATTGATACTACCTTTATAATATTTTTAATACAGATTTTGGCTAGAGACTTTGATTAACCCTTGCTATGAAAGAAATATTGGAAACTGATTATAGAAAATTTAGAACAAAAATCTGACTTCTCTATCTGGGTAGCTTGAATTAATTGATAATTTGGAAATAATTGCTTGCATTTACAAGTCATTATAGGGAATATTACATGAATTTTCATAATATATGTAATCTTGTTCAATTTGGGAAAACTTCTGCCAAGTTCTTTCGTGCCAAGTAGTTGTGAGGCTCAAAGAACTTCTTCCAGAAAACCTGACTTTATACCTTCTAAACTGTTTTTCTTTCTCTACATTTCCTTGAAGAATGGGAGGTCATGACAGCCACTTCTAAACTGAGGCCATCTTTGGTCCTTTGTGCAGGGTATTATAGATTGGCCACAAAGCATACAGACCATCTTACACTAACCCAGAAATAATACGCTACAAAGTCAACTTATTGAGTATTCTACAGTGAACAACCATTATTATTATTACATTAGGATAATAGTGAAAATAGCCTAATAGGAAAAATATTGCTCAGTCTATTTTGTATCATTTATCATCATTGGAGAAGGCTTGTGCCTAGAATATTACCAAAATAATCATGACAGTATTAATAACAACATTTATCAAGAATATATACTTCTAAGCCCTTTACATAGATAATCTGACTCTTCATAATCTTAAAAGCTACCTGAAATCTTAGGAAGTACAGCTGAAAGACCCAAAGTTCAGGTGATTTTTTTTACTATCAGATTAATCTATACAATGTATGTATTCTCTTAAAATTGAAAATTATAAGGCATTTACATGCCATTTTGTAGTGAATAAATATGGCAACATGAGGCAAATGCATACTTAAAGTGACTATTAATATTCTTTCCTTGTTTTTAAGCTCTCTAAAACTCTAATGATGTGTTTAACTAAATATGAGAGCCTATACCAAAGAAATGTCATGATATAGAATGTATTGCTTAGAAATGATGATCATACTCTCAATCAGATTAAGAAGAAGAGTCCTAGCTTGGGATAGTCTAGCTTGCAGAGACCTTCAAGTCAGTCTCTGTCTTTTAAAGGACTTCTCTCTTTGTTTTCTTTTTTTCTTTTTTATTTTTGACAGGCAGAGTGGACAGTGAGAGAGAGACAGAGAGAAAAGTCTTCCTTTTGCCGTTGGTTCACCCTCCAATGGCTGCTGCTGCCAACGCCCTGTGGCTGGTGCATCACGTTGATCAGGAGCCAGGTGCTTCTCCTGGTCTCCCATGCGAGTGCAGGGCCCAAGGACCTGGGCCATCCTCCACTGCACTCCCTGGCCACAGCAGAGAGCTGGCCTGGAAGAGGGGCAACCGGGACAGTATCCGGCGCCCGGACCGGGACTAGAACCTGGTGTGCTGGCACCGCAGGCAGAAGATTAGCCTATTGAGCTGTGGCATTGGCCCTCTCTGTTTTAAGTGATAACTTTAGCAGAGAATAAACTTTTTTTCTGTTTTTTTTTTTTTTTCTTGAAAACAGAAATATTAGTGTCACAAAGTGAGGAATTCATGACAATGATCACAATGGGAAGGAAAAGTATACTGTAATTTAAGGATATGATTCAGGGATGCAATAAGGACCTGAAGAGACTCCACAACAACAAAACCAACAATCCAGTCAAGGAAATGCAAATAGAAACCACCATTAAGTCTCATCTCACTCCACTTAGAATGGCTTTATCCAAAAATCAAAATAATAATAAATGCTGGCAAGGATGTAGAGAGAATGGACTTCCTTGCCTGATTTGGAAAACTATTTCTGTGAGCCTCCCCTTTGCAGTAGTTGAAGGAAGTTGGCTGCTACTCCTTTAAACTATACCTGTATGTTGTATAAATAAAACTTTATGTAGTCATTTTCACCTAGTAATAGAATGGTTTCTTTTTGCCTCTGTGAAAAAAAAAGCTAAATTCCCTTAGGTTAGTAATCTATCCATAATATTAATATCAATGCCAAACACAGAGTCTGGTATATAACTGAGGCTTAAAAATTGGAAATAAGTGAGATAAGTCAGGCTCAGGTAGTTAATTACTGCATGTTCTCACTAACATGTGAAAGCTGAAAGAGTTAATGTCATAAAAGTAGAGAGTAGAACAGTGATTACTAGTGTTGGCATTGTGGCACAGCAGGTTAAGGTTGCAACACTGGCATCCCATATGGGTACCAGTTCCTGTATTGGTTGCTCCACTTCCACTCCAGCTCCCTGTTAATGCACCTAGGAAAGCAGTGGAAGACGGCCCAAGTACTTGAAGCCCCGCCACACATGTGTGGGAGACTCATATAGAGTTTCATGTTCCTGTCTTCAGTCTGACCCAACCCTGGCCACTGCAGCCACTTGAGGAATGAACCAGTGAATGGAAGATCTCTTTGTCTCTCTTCTCTCTGTGTTTTTTTTTTTAAACAAATAATGATTACTAAAGGATGGGAACGTTAATAAGGAGGTTGGAATGGAGAGAGGATTTTTAATGAGACAGGAGTGTGATTGGATAAGAAAAATAACTTCCAGTGTTCTATAGCACAGTAGGGTAGATGACTGAAGACAATTAATTGTATATCTCAAAATCTAGTACAGAGAATTTTGAATGTTCCAAGTATACAGAAAGGATAAATATGTGAGGTGATGGATATGCTAATTATCCTCATCTGATCAATACATATTGTATATGTGTATTGAAATAGCACACTGTCCCTCATAAATATGATAATTAGTGTTAATTAAAATCAAATATATGTATGTATCTAAAAATTCTGAATATTAAGTGAATTAGAGAATATTGGAGGACAGCTTTGGAACCTGTTCTTTGTTAGACATAAAATATTCCATATATGAGGAAATTATGTGATAAAAATGATTACTAATTTCACAAAACAATGTTTAAAAATTCTTTTTTGAGAATGATTTATGAATTTTTTTAAGATTTATTTATTAATTTTTTTGAAATTTAGAATTACAGAGGGGGAGAGAGAGAGATAGACACAGAGAGGGCTCTTCCATCTGCTGGTTCACTCCCTAGAAGCTGCAACGGCCATGGCTGAGCCAAGCTGGAGCCAGGATCCAGGAGCTTCATCCAGGTCTCCCGTTTGTGGAGTAGGAGCCCATGCACTTGGGTCATCTTCCATAGCTTTTCCCAGGTGCAATAGTAGGAAGCTGGGTTGGAAGTAGAGCAGCTGGGACATGAACCAGTGCCTATATGGGATGCTGGCATCAAAAGTGGCTGCTTTACTCACTATGTCACAATACCAAAAACAATTTATGAATCCTTAAATGAAAAATCCCAACTGACTCAAATTAGTTTCACCTGGACGACCATGTAAATTTGAATATAGACTGTTCTTTTTGTCTATTTCTATTACCTTTTAAAATCTTGCGCCTTTCAAACTATATTAGTGACAATATTCTGTGAAAATACAAAGATCCTGAAGATGTCAAAAAAGGAAGGGAAGAAAACAAAGCAATTTAGGGAAAAAGAGAGGACCATGCAGTCAGTCGTACATATGCTTTGTTAGATAGTTATATTAGACAGCGATTCATCCAGAGCCCTGTGGATCAGAAATGGGCAACCATTTACATAAGGATAAGGATATGGGGATGTTCGAGAGAGAAGGGGGTTGGAGAGAGGGCTGTGTCTAGGTGATGTCACTCAGCAACACCATGAAGGTCAGAGAACCTTAAAGGATCTGAACAGTTTGGAGTTTTTTCACCACAAGACTTCACACCAATGACAGGCAAATACAGGGTAGGGTTTCATTTGTATGCAAAGCATGTAGGCTCTAAATGACTTTAAAAAAAGCTTTTAGAATAATTGGCTATGAAAAAGTTTGAGTTTGCTGACAGGTTCTGTAGCTCACAAATTTTACCCTACAGTGATGAAATAGATAACTTTGGCGATTTTAATGTCATGCTCAGTGATTATTAGTGACCAGTTAGATGTGCAGGTTAAAAGGAAGGGAAGGCTGACAGGTTTCTCATTTGGATTTCTGTAGGCTCAGCACACAATACCTGTCCACGATCAAATTAAGTGGCATTTAGTACATGCACAAAAATATAGACAAGTACAAAGACAGATGACAGAGAGTGAGTTCAGGGACACATTAATAGCATTTTTCAGGAACTCTAACAGTTATGTATCATTTTTTAAAAAAAGATTTATTTATTTATTTGAAAAGCAGAGTTACAGAGAAGCAGAGTCAGAGATAGAAAGAGAGAAAGAGAAAGAAAGAAAGAGGTCTTCCATCTGCTGGTTCACTCTCCAGATGGCTGCAAGGGCCAGAGTTGCACCAATACAAAGCCAGGAGCCAGGAGCTTCTTCTGGTCTCCCATATGGGTGCAGGGGCTCAAGCATTTGGGTCATCCTTTATAAACTGCTTTTCCTGGCCATAGAGGGGAACTGGATCATTAGAGGAGCATCCAGATCTCGTACTGGCACCCATATGGGATGCTGGCACTGTAGGTAGCAGCTTTTACCCGTTACGCTACAGCACCAGCCCCTGTTATGTATCATCTTTACCGAACTATAACTAAATCGGAATTATGATCTTACATGTCTTTTCTTTTTTGGATTTTGACAACTTAATCTCCAAGGTTTCATAAGAACATGATGTTGCTATAGTTATGTTTTTACATTATTATCCTACTTTGATAAAAATAATGGTCTTAAAAAGATCAGTCTTATTTTCATATAATCAATAGAATTCTCTCAACCACTAGTTGTTATGTCTTTGGAATATTGTAAACTTAGTAATTTGTTTATTTACAGTGTATACCCATTTAAAAATTAAGATTTTAGCTGATCTGAGTACACACTTCTATAATAGCTAGTATTATTAACAATTACCATATATTTGACAATATATTCAATACATTAATATATTTCAAGATAGTGATATAGTTATTATGAAAATACTTCTAAGAGTACTATCATAATCCTTAGCTGCACATGGGAAAGCTGTGGAACAGAGAATATGTGGTTAGTAATTAGTGAAGACAAGTTTTGAGCCCAAGAAGCCTAAGCTGTTAACTATAAAAGCTTATCATGTTGCTATACCAAGTGGATGACCATGACCAGGAGCAGGATGAGGCATTTACTGTAACTGGACACCATTAACAATGTGCTTCATTTGTCTGTTCACAGATATTGGTAATGCTCAGTTTCTATGGTAGGCATTGAAAGCAGATATGGAAGACAAAGAGATATGGATTAGGTCCTTATTCAAGTTTTTCTATTCTTTGGGGAAATTTGATTGGAATAAAAATGGTAATGATGATGAAATAGTAAAGATTTGTCAAGTACCTATCATTTTCTGGTGATTATAAATATAAATTGCCTTTTTTTTTTTTTTAGGAGGAGGAGACATTTATTCAAGCAGTTAAATCTCTGGTTAGGGGGCCTGTGCGTCATATCAGTGTCTCAGTTCAAGTCTCATCAATGATACTAACTCTCTGTTGGGAGTCTATACATTCTCCTTTTAGTGCCTTCTACTGATGCAATATAAAAGGACACCAGGTGGCAAAAGATAAATCTTATTCACAGAGCTTTAGCCCCAAGAATCACAAAGTAGGGGCCAGCACTGTGGCGTAGCAAGTAAAGCCACAGCCTGCAATGCCGGCATCACATATGGGTGCCTATTCAAGTCCCAGCTGCTCTACTTCCGATCCAGCTCTCTGCTATGGCCTAGGAAAGTGATAGAAGATGGCCCATGTCCTTGGGCCCCTGCACCTGCATGGGAGACCTGGGAGAAGCTCCTGGCTCCTGGTTTTGGATCAGCCCAGCTCTGGCCCTTGCAGCCATTTGGGGAGTGAACCAGCAGATGGAAGATTTCTCTTTCTCTTTCTGCCTCTGCCTCTCTGTAACTCACTGCCCTTCAAATAAATAAATAAATAAATCTTAAAAAAATAAAAAGGAATTCAGAATAAGGGTATGGAGACCTGCGTTTGGAGCTGAGAGACAGATAAACAACAGGCATATGTGATCACCCCGTATGGCAGAGATTATAGTCAGATACTTATGCAGATCTGGGGCTAGGAGAGGTGATAGAAACAACCTGATCATACCTGCTTATCTGACAAATGAAAAAACTAAGGCCCAGTGGGATTAACAGCCATGCAGAGGATTACAGGCCTTGGAAGTACCAGAGCAGAAGAATCTAAAGTTCCAGGATACACGCCTCCCTGGAAGCTCTTCTCTTAAATGCTGTCTGTTTCTATGGACAAGAACACACTAATGGACAATGTCCTTAAAAGTGGAGAAAGATGATCTTCAAAGGATGCAAAAGACAGATGGAAGCTCCTTGTATTTCTACTAGACAAAATTAAAAGAAGTCAGTACCTGATGACTTTACTTTGTATGAGGAAACCCACGAGAACTAAGGAATATACTGCAACATGTCCCTCATCATGGTTCCCTCAAATTCTAATTCTTTTTTCATTCTGGAGGTGAAGAGCACTCAGTTTGAGATAAAGCTCCTGTCAGGACTGATTCGTGATTCTAATGTAATTGTGAATTTTTGGAGGCTTTCCATTTGATAACTTAACTCTACCTATCGATTCTGAGATATAAGATTTCAGAGGGAGGGGCTGTGCAGCACCAAGCATACCACAGCCTTGTTCCTCACATTCTGATTTCAAAGGGCTCTGTGCTAATTGCATTGCCCTGGTCACACGCTGTGAGTCAGGGCAAAGAAAATCGTTTGATGAACAACCACGGGACAGCGGTGTCTCCACTGTACAACGGAGTCAAGCCCAATCAAATCTGTTGAACGAGCCCAGATAATCTTGAAGGTCTGTGAAAAGGTAAGTATTACAAGAATGTATAGTTCTTTCATTGGTTGTATTCACAGACAAGCTACCGAATAAAGACACCTACAGTTCAACTTTTTTTCAATCTATTTTTATCAGTTACAAAAATTCTGCAGTATGTTAAAACATACTACAATATGTTTTTGTCTTCCATCCAGGCTTTTCAAGAATTTACTGCCTAACATTGCACATGCTTTTGTTTGGGGATTTTTCTCAGTGACGCTTGATGTCAAAGTCTTTTGTTTAATTTTCTCAATAAGAGCTTGCTTTTCTTTTCATTTGTTTAAAATGAGAATGGCATTTAATTTTAGCACTTCACTGTCTTGGCATAATGCTAAACTTTGGCAGTTGAGAGAATGTTTTATCTTCAAACAGCAAAAGATTCCAGAAGTTTAAGAGGTGGCTCAAGCTAATTTCATTGGGAAAATTATACAACTGCAAAACCATTCATTTCTGTTTTTCAGATGAATTTTTCTGAAGCAACAATTAATGGTAACAATTTGGGAAACTTCTCAGTTTCGCAAGGCCAATTTTTTTTTTTTACCAACCCTAAGTACTATGCTAAACTAGAGGAGAAATAATTTAATTTCACCCCATGATAAGGACAGCACAGATAACAGGCATTCTAGGGACTGGGTAGCATCAGTGGATCAGCTCAAGCTTTGCATTTAGGCTTGATTAAATTATTGGATATAATCTCTTTTTTGTTTGAGAAGCAAAGAAAAATCAAATAAATTAAACAGTAGCATCATTTGTGTTACCCACTGGATCACTCATTTTGTTGTGTAGAGGAGCTTTAAAAAAATAAAATGAAAATCTAAGATAGCTCAGAATCGGGAAAAATAATTTTCACCTTGACATTCAATTCTTTCCCCCTTGGACTTATTCTCTTGCTTCTAATTAAATCTTATATTTATTGCAGAGTGATGAAATATTTTCAGCATCATCAGAATTCCCTGGGTTGTCAAGCTTATGCCAAAGATAGAAAAGAGCAATATTAGGCATTCAGATATGTAAAAGAGAATTAGTGAACTGAGTAAGGACAGAGTAGATATGGAATATAAAGCAAAACAAAGGCTATAAATACTTAGGGATGTTAGAGCCACTGGCATGCCAGGTAAGAGTTAGATGAATCTTCACACCTTCACTAGTGTGTTGTTTCATATCAAACTAATATTTAATATATTAATTGGCATTAACATCAAATGGTTTATTTAATTTATGATTTTTTCTTCTCATATAAAAACTATTAAAACAGGAATCTTACCTAGGTTAGATGTGGTTAATCTTATCACTTTGAAACTAAAATCTAAGTCTGTTAGTGTCTCAAGCTTTTGGATAAATTTAATGTGGGGATAACCTGAAGCTGAAAATCTACTTTAAAACATTATCTCCAAGGGGATGGTATCGTGGCGTAATGGGTTAAGCCATGACCTGAGATGCTGGCTTCCCATGTGGGCACCAGTTTGAGTCCTGGTTGGCTGTACTAAATTAGGCAGATGTACCCTAGTAGGCCAGACCTTCGAGATGAGCCCCTGGAAAATCCAGATGCTGAATGGTTTACTGATGGCAGCAGCTATATGAAGGAAGGAGTTAGAAAGGCAAAAGAGAAGCCCAAGCACTACCACACAATACTTTAGCCCAAAAGGCAGAGCTTATTGCATTGACTAGGGTTTTACAAGTGGGAAAAGGTTAGCGAGTTAATATATATACATATTACAGATATGCTTTCCTTGTGTTACATGCACACGCAGCAAACTGGAAAGAGAGGGGCTTACTGACCACTGTTAAATATGGAAAAGAGATACTGGCTCTACTTCAGGCAGTACTGGAGCCTTAGAAGTGGCCATCATCCATTGCAAGGTATATCAGAAAGGAGATAATTATAGTAACCAGGGAAATGCGTTAACAGATAGAGCAGCTACACAGGAAAGTTTGGAAATGGCCCTCATACGTCAATCTGTGGAAGTAGCTAAGGAATCTCACTATACGGAGCCTGAAAATTAATGGGCTCAACAGCAAGGCTATACTAAAAATGCAAATGGATAGTGGATGTTAAATCACAGAATTATGCTACCAATGGCCACTTAATGGAAAATTACACAACTCTACCCACTTGGGAAGAGATGCCTTAGTACAACTGGTCTCCTGAGCTTTTGGAGGCAAGGGAGTAAATACGGTCATAAAGGAAGTGACTCGCTCTTGGCCACTATGTTTACAGAATAACCCTCACCATGTAAGGCCACCTCCCCTGTTGACTCCTGTGCAGAGGAGGGAACATAAACAGGTGAAGATTGGCAGGTTGATTTTACCAATACGCTCCCTACAAGTAATTATAGGTACCTTCTACTCTTTATTGACACTTTTACAGGATGGATAGAGGCCTTTTCGACCCAAATGGAGAAAGCACACAAGTTGCTTAAAGCCTTGTTGAAAGACCTGCTTTGGACTCCCATGGTCACTCCAGAGTGACAATGGACCTTCATTTGTATCTAAAATAACCCAGCATAACCCAGCAGCTTCTGAGAATAATGATGACCATGCAGGAGACACTGAGGATGGCGGTGACTGAAAGAGATCCAGCTCATGAAGTGAACTCATTAGATGAGATAGGCAGAGACTTCCAGACCGAGAACAGGCAGGGTCTGCGCCCCTAATCAGCAGGAATAGCTACAGAAGATGGAGACTCGACGCCCATCAACATCCCCTTAAGATTAAGGTCTGGAGTCTCTGAGGGGGGAAGGAAGTAGGCAGGCATACAGGTTAAAATTGATCAGATTTGTGAACTGGAAGACCACGCCCCTGGGTGACCTCATGCTCCTACCTGATGCCTTTGCCATGCTCCTGTGTGGCCTCATTCCCCTACCTGGCCACACCTGGGTGCCCACTAGCCAATCAGGTTAATTAACCACTCTCCTTTGGAGTGGGTTAAAAGCCTGGGGCACAGTGAGCTCGAAGCTCTGGCCTGCTCTTCTTCCCTGGCCTCTCGCCAGGACAGGGCTTGCTGTAGCCCTGCGCCTCCAGGGCGCATGGCCTTCGGGCCATGTGCTCTAGGCTTCCTGGCCTAGATGCTCATCCACGTGGCTGGTTCCTGGTGCTCGGTATGAACCCCCATTCACCTCTCTCCCCTAAATAAAGCTCTCACTCTCTTATGCACCTTTCTTACTAAATAAAAGCTTAAAACGTACCATGCTGCCTCGTTTATCTGTGCCGGTATTTAGAATTCTTCTCTAAATACTAGGCAAGAACCCTCTTGGGCTTATTAATATCAGGGATTTAGTAATAAGCCCGTGGTGAAATAGAAGGCACCCCAAATTCCGGTAGCACATGTGGCACCCCAGATAGCATTTCTAGGGAACTTTAAGGGGCCACATTTCAGTGTGAATTTTAGGTGTTTTTTTTTTTTTTTTTTTTTCTGATTTCACTACTTCCAGTTCTGCTCTCTGCTAATAACTCAGGAAAAGCAGCAGAAGATGGTCTAAGTGTTTGGGTCCCTGTCACTCACATGGGAGACCCAGATGAGGCTCCTGGCTCCTGGCTTCAGCCTGGCATAACCTCAGCCATTGCATTCATTGATTGCATGGATTTTTTTCCAAACAATTATGTCTAATTTGAGAGGTAGAGAGACA
Source organism: Oryctolagus cuniculus (assembly GCF_051225735.1). Lineage (NCBI taxonomy): Eukaryota > Metazoa > Chordata > Mammalia > Lagomorpha > Leporidae > Oryctolagus > Oryctolagus cuniculus. Next base: position 81,541,229 of record NC_142877.1, on the reverse strand, counting down.
GGAACACACACAGTGAGGTCACATCTGCTGCTTCACTCCCCAGATGCTTGTAGAGGAGAAAGAACTGGGCTGGGACTGATGTCAGAATCCAGGGACTCAATTCAGGTCTCCCTCAATGGGATTCAGGGACCTAATACCTTGAGCTATCACCTACAGCCTCTAGGGTCTGCAATAGTAGGAAGCTAGAATCAGGAGCTGTAACCAGGGACCAAATCCAGGCACCATAGCACAGCAGTGCTGGTGTCTTACATGCTAAGTCAACACTAGCATCTGGGAACATGAATTTGTTTTTAAGACCTACTGATGCAAGATACCCATAATCTCATGGATGCAAAATTTGTTTAACTCAAAAGAATGTCATTCTTTTATTGATTTATTTTATAAGCAATTTATTATAAATTTGAAAATACAAAATAACTTTGTGTTAACACAACATTTTTAAAACTAGTATATATATTATATATCATTTATATATAATAATATAGTTTGAATATGATACATATTATACATGGTTTTAATATTATATATATATATATAGTTTTCCATGAGAGTTAATTTTGGGATGAAAAAAGAAGTCACAGTTTCTAAATAATTTTATTAAAATGCAGACTTAAGAAGACTATTAATGCTGCTTTGACTTGAGTCCAGAAAACTTCTTGTTATTGATTAATAAATATTAATGACAAAAATGCAGCCTATGCTTTGAAGAAATACTGAAGCAGCGCTCCCATGAATATTTCCATTCAAATAGCATTATGACTGTTTCTTTTTTATTTATTTATTTATTTTTGACAGGCAGAGTAGACAGTGAGAGAGAGAGAGAGAGACAGAGAGAAAGGTCTTCCTTTTTTGCCATTGGTTCACCCTCCAATGGCCACTGCTGCTGGTGCTTCATGCTAATCCGAAGCCAGGAACCAGGTGCTTCTTTCTGGTCTCCCATGCAGGTGCAGGGCCCAAGGACTTGGGCCATCCTCCACTGCACTCCTGGGTCACAGCAGAGAGCTGGCCTGGAAGAGGGGCAACCGGGTCTAGAACCCGGTGTGCCGGGGCTGCAAAGTGGAGGATTAGCCTAGTGAGCCGCGGTGCCGGCCTAATCATGACTGTTTATTCATTAAATACCTTCATGACTGTCTTAGTTATCTGAGTATACATTTTGGAATGTGGTTATGAAATATATTTTCTATGTTTTTTTTATCTCTAATAATCTGTTTCTGTATCTCTAAAACCAGAATAATGATAGCTAATTCTTAGGACTGCTTTTGAGGAATCAAAATAATGTACTTAAATATATGGCACATAGTAAACAGCAGCTATGATCAGTAGGTTGCCTGCCCTCTGTGGAAACTATAACCAAGTAATGACAATGGTACATGAGTGGTATACTTCATATACTTAAAGGTGATTTGACATTGACAATATTTTTTGTAGAAATATTTTTAGTAGACTGAAGAATTTCTTTTACTTTGGGAATTGCATAAAAGCAATGACTTTTCTTCATGAAAACTGGGTCTAAATTTATGATACACTAGAAATCATCAGGCCTGCGGAATGATGCAATGCGACCCCGTAATAACAATACTGATCACCAACTCAACAATGGCAACTAATATTATTTGAACATAATAGCTCCCACTCATGTTTAAACATGTTTTACATTAATTATCTCATATGATTGCCCAGATAAAGCAAACACAAACAGAACAAGAAATCATGCAAGTTCTCACTGCCAGTGAGTATCAAAACCAAGGATTAACTCCAGATAGTAAAATTTCAGATCCTGCTATGTAACTTTTTTAATCTAACTTAGCTATGATATCCAGGATCATCAGATGGATAATGGGCACTGCAACATCTATTCCTTAAAACAACCATGAACAACACCAAACTAGATGGATCAGGGTGATAAGGTTTTTGATCCACTTTTTGGGCTAAGATACAATCATTTTCTGTCACTGTATCTTTTCTACTTTTTTCTTTTTTTATTTTTAATTTTTTTTTTGACAGGCAGAATGGACAGTGAGAGAGAAAGACAGGGAGAAAGGTCTTCCTTTGCCATTGGTTCACCCTCCAATGGCCGCCGCGGCCTGTGCACTGCACTGATCCGAAGCCAGGAGCCAGGTGCTTCTCCTGGTCTCCCATGGGGTGCAGGGCCCAAGCACTTGGGCCATCCTCCACTGCACACCTGGGCCACAGCAGAGAGCTGGCCTGGAAGAGGGGCAACCAGGATGGAATCTGACGCCCCAACCGGGACTAGAACCCGGTGTGCCAGCGCCACAAGATGGAGGATTAGCCTAGTGAGCCATGGCACTGGCCTTCTACTTTCTTCTTAATTGTAAAAAATGACCAAAATATTATATGTTGTATATGTAAATTCTAATCAGTACACTTTAATATTCAGAATATTTAACAAGGATTGTGGTACCAATTGAGAGGGACTAAAGCAGAGTCCTGGGAGCACACTGGTGCTGCAAATGTTACTTCATTTTTCCTAGATCGTGCTGCAATCTTGACAGGATACCACAGTTCTGGAGGAAACAGAGAGGGGCCCAGGACAGTGACTGTTTTTCTATTAGTTCAGAAAAATTCAAACATCTAGCATGGTGGCCAGTTGTACATATGGGTTGAAGCCAGTTCTGCTTTGAAGATATACCATTTAGTCATGAAATATGATGATAAAAAGCTTCTTGTTTACAAAATTACAGAATAAAGAGCAAAAGTGGCATTGTTTTGTGAACTGAGTTGTTGCTGCTTTTGAAATTTGGAAAAATAGGAGGAAGGTAACTCTAATCAAAAAAGAATTGCATAGGCAAGCAAGCCATAAAGAAAATGTATTATTTTAAGGTTCCTTGGAGATCACAAAACTGCAATATGTTACGGAAGATACACTGCATCTGAAATCTTTCTTACTCTAGCAGCTATTTTACCAGGTCTCTCTGGACTCATAGAAACTATAAGTAGGCTGATGTGGGATCAATTTTTTCTTTATGACCACATGTAATACAAATAAAGGAAATTATTACTGTACAATGTCTGTTACTACTATGATAAACTTAAGCAACATTTATAGTCTTAATATCATATTTTCTTTATTTAGTTTTTAAAAATAATGGTCTTCCTGGTCAGAGATTTAAAATACAAGTTCCAGTGCAGACAGAAGAAGGTATAAAACCATATCTTAAAATAATGTGGGAACATGCTTTTGTCTCTTGATTTAAGACACTGACAGATGGCCTAGAGGTCTTGGGATCCAGTGTAAGGGAAGAACTCTCTGGATGAATTAAAAGAGAGTTTGCATTATTAAGAATTTTTTCCATTTTCTAAGTCAAACAGTAAAAAAGATAAATCTAGCATTTTATGTAAGCTTAATTATCATTGTAAATAGTGAAGTATGGAATAATCACTACTATAAAATGCACATACTATAAAATATATAACATATAGTATTACATATTCTAATACATTGTATAAATCCTATCTCACAGAGCAACTTTTATCACCTTCTGTGACTTCTATGAAGATACTTATTTTGTGTATCTACATACAACAGACACACACACAGAATTAAACAAAAAATCCATCTATTTTGCATTAATTCTCAATAGCTACAAAAAATTTAAATAACTTAGGATAAATTTAACCAAACATGTAAAAGATCTCTACAGTGGAAATTATGAAACATTAAGAAAAGTAATAAAGAAGACAAACATAAAAAAGGGAAAATCTTCATGGATTAGAGAAATTAATGCCATCAAAATGTCCATACTACCCAAGACAAATTACAGATACAGTGTGATTCCAATCAAAATAACAGACATTTTTTCTCAGATCTGGAAAAAATGACCTCAAAACTTCATATGGAATCACAAGATACCCAAATAACAAGTGCAATCCTAAATGATAAAAATCAAGCTAGAGGGATCATAATACTTGATTTCAAGACATATTACAGTTATAATCAATATAGCCTGCGACTGGCACAAGAATAGACTAGAGACCTCAGAAACTAATCCATGCATCCAAAAACAATGTTTGACAAACAAGCTAATATCACTCCCTAGAGAAAGGGCAATCTCTTCAACAAATGATTTAGGGAAAATTTGATTTCTGCATGCAAAAGTATGAAACAAGACCCCAAACTTACACCTGATACAATTAAATAAATAGAGAAAAACACAAGGTAAATTCTGCAAGACACTGGCATAAGCAAAGGCATCTTGGATAAGACCCCAGAATTATAGAAAATAAAGGTGAAAAAAGACAAATGGGATTACACCAAGCTAAGAAGCTCCTGCATAGTAATGGAAATACTCAACAAATTGAAAAGACAGCAGACAGAATGAGAGAAAAATATTTATGAACTATACATTTGATAAAGGATTACTATCCAGGATATATAAGGAGCTCAAGAAACTCAACAACAACAACAACAAACCCAAGCAATCCACTAAATAAATGGGCTTACAACATAATAGGCATTTTTTAAGGGATGAAATACAAATGGCCAACAGACACATGAAAGGATGCTCAGGATCACTAGCCATCAGGGAAATGCAAACAAAAAACACAATGAGGTTTTACTTCACCCAGTTAGAATGACTATCTTCCAAAAAATAAAAACAAATACTAGCGAGGATGAGAGGGGAAAGGCTACCCTAATACACTGTTGGTGGGAATGTAAATTCATAGAATCATTATGGAACACAGTATGCAGATTTCTCAGAAATCTGAAAATAGATCTTCCATGTTACCCAGCTATCCCACTCCTGGGAATTTTCCCAAAGGAAATGAATAAGCATAGGAGAGTTATCTGCACCCTCATATTTATAACAGCTAAACTCACAGTAGCTAAGATATGGTATCAACCCAGATGTCCATCAACTGATGACTGGATAAAGAAATTGTGATACACACACACACACACACACACACACAAACACATATGGTAGGATAATAGTCAGCCGTAAAAAAATGAAATACAGTCTTTCACAAAAAAAATGGATGCACCTGGAGACCTTTATTCCTAGTGAAATAATATACTTCCCAAAATATAAATGTTTTCCCTGGCATTGTAATGTATGAGCAAAACTGATATTTTGGGATTTGATTGTTTATAGCCCATGTGTATAGTCTTGAGGAATAGTGGTTTTACTACAGACTACTTTTTGAATTCTTTATGTAGTGCAGGGTTAAGCTTGTGATTATAAACAAAATGAATAATATGTCATTGTAAAAAAATCAAGAGAAAAATAAGAAAAGAAGGAAGGAGAGTGGGAGTGAGAGAGAGGGAGAGCCGGTAGGTTGGGAAGAATCATTAGGCGCTTAAAACTGTATATATAAAATGCATGACATTTATTCCCTTTATATAAATTTTAAAAAGGTAAAAATAATAAATAAAAAGAAGCAACAACAACAATATGTAATGGAAGACTAGGGAAGCAGGAAGAGTCTCTTTCCTCATAAGCTGGTTTCTAGAACCTGCCTCTTCCCACCATCGCTCACACAGGAATCACTACCTTTTATTGCTGTTGGTTGGTATTAGTGTGTTATCTACTCCCTGAATCAGATGTCATTAGATGCCTTTGAACTCTGCAGTTTGTACACAGCATGGTAAACAAAGGCTGGACCAGAAGTCAGATACTTGTGCTCTATGTCTTTCTTTGTCATTCTCTTGCTAAGAACTAGTCTTTTAAACACTCTGACCCACAGTATCAACATCTTCAATAATTGTTAAATTGTGTGATTTGAAAGTCCACTCCTACTTTTAAATGTATTTTAGAGTCTTTTAATTGGTTACTTTTTGCTGTTACTTATGTTTTCATATTTTTCTTATCCTTAGATATGCAAATGGAAATAGTCCCTAACAAAGCCTTTATGATCAAAAGGTTCCATACATTTTTAATCAAAACATTTATTTATCCACACAACTGAAAAAGCATTTTAATAAGAGATTTAGATTTACCCTTTGATAAAAAGTTTAAAGGTGAGAACACTACGAAAGATCACAAATTAGCTAACATCAACAACACCTGATATTCATGGAGTCTGTGCAGAAATGGTTCTAAGGTCTTGAATACATTAACTCAGCCAAACCTCCTGACCACACTGTGAGGTTCCCTTTGATCATTACTGCAATTTTGGAAAGTATAAAGACAGAGCAGTAGTCTGGGGTTTAGTGGGAGGAGAGGCAGCTATGAGATGATCTCTAAGATACTTGCCAGTGCAAAACAATTACATTGCTCTATTTAAGGAATTGTGTAATGTCAGATTTTCTGGGCACATTGAATGTGTCCATGTGAAAAAGTTTGTTGGAGCCTCCTTAAATCTGAAATTTGTAAGCATGACTCAAACCCTGAGTTTCACCATGATGGTAATACCAGAGCCTTTGCCACTCCTTCTGTGAATATTCAAATGTTCTCTCAAAGCCCCTTTGGTCTCTGTTCCTACTTCCAGGCAGTTCATATGCACTGTTTTTAATGGAAGTATTTCTAGCACTAGCCACAGAAATGTCAATCACATGAAACATTTTAAATGCTTGTGTCCTTATTACAAACTTTGGAGACAAGGAAGGAGTCACATTTCATGCTTGTTATTAAAAACAACTCAATTCCTCTCTTCCTCGTCAAATCCTCTTTCTCAGGTCTCATTCAGTCATTCTCGACAGGCAGAAATTCTAAGCAATGGCTTTGTTTCATGCTTGAAATCCTCAGGAAAGAGCAATTTAGTCCTGTAGTGTTCTGGTTATTCTCTGAGTTCAGGTTAAGAAACATCTCCCTTCAGACACCCAAAGAAATAGAAGGGTATATCAGCCCATTCTGTCTACAGGGACATATCTCAGCACCTCTCACCTCTCCAATTACCCAAACTCCTCACCCCACATCCAGCACTCACACACAAAGCTAAGCTGTACTCATGGGCATTCCTTATCATGAAAACATTCGGCTCATTTCTCAGTGTGTGTGCCATTCTACAAGGAAAATGAATACAGGAGGAAGAAAATAAAACATAAGGACCTCATCTCCAAGTCAATGGTAGGATCTACCATCTGCTTTAGATCCTTCAACTTCTTCCTCTTGCTCATAATCTGTTTCTCTTAAATTATTTGAGGGGCCGGCGTAGTGGCATAGCACCTGTGGGTGCTGGTTCAGGTCTTGGCATCTCTGCTTCTGATCAAGCTCTCTGCTATGGCCTGGGAAAGCATTAGGAAATGGCCCAAGTCCTTGGGCCCCTGCATTCATGTGGGAGACCCAGAAAAAGCTCCTGGATCCTGGCTTTGGATCGGTACAGCTCCGGCCATTGCAGCCATTTGGGGAGTGAACCAGTGAATGGAAGACCTCTTTCTCTCTACCTCTGCCTCTCTGTAATTCTGCCTTTCAAAAATAAATAAATAAATCTTTAAAAATAAACAAATTATTTGAAGACTAAAATTATTGATTTCAATTTTAAGAAGAGAGAGTCAAGTGAGATTCTGGGAAAAAATTGTGAATAGAAGACATGCTCAACAATCTATCCATAAGCATCCTTCAGTATCTAGGTGAACAGATGCTTCCTGAGCTGGCATTTGGCACGGTGGCTAAGAGGCCACTTGGGATGTCCTTGTCTTAAACTGGAGTGACTGAGAATGCTTCTGATCCTTGTTCCTGCTAATGTGCACCCTGGTGAGTGTGTGGTGGGGGGCAGGGCCAATACGCGATGGTCCAAGCATTTAGGTCCCTGTCACCCACGTTGGGGACGTGGACTGAGTTCCTGGTTCCTGACTTCAGCCTGGCCTCGCCCTGGCTGTTGTGAGCGTTTGCAGAGGGAGCCAGTAGATGGAATTTCTATTGGTTTGTCTGTCTCTTTCTCTGTCCCTCAAATAAAATTAAAGAAAATGATAAACATTTTAAAAAGAGAGAGATTCTTAGGATTAATCACCTGATTATAATCCTTTGTTTTGCTTTCATTCTAAAAAAGAGATTTTCAGGCAGTCACAAGGGAGTTATTTTTGTATACTGGCTGGCTAGTGGTTAGTATTAAAATGTTCTTCTGAATTTAAAGTGTTACAATTATTAATGGATAAAGAAAATGTGATAATATACCTATATATATTGAAATATTATTCATCCATAAAAAGAAAAAATATGGCATGTGCAACAAAATGGATGGAATTAGAGGTGATTTATTAAGTGAAATAAGACAGACACAGGAAATAAAACACGTATTTTCTCTCATCTATGGAAATAATATATGTATATGTATATGTGTGTGTATGACATATTTTTATTTATAAATGCTGTCTTCACTGAATTATATCCTTATATAATAATATATACTTTTTTCTACATTTCAAGATCTTTGTCCTGAAATCCATATTATGTGCTATTAATATATCCACTTTTTAAAAGTAGTATATGCGTACATATATTTACATATGAATCAAATATGGCAATATATCAAACACTGTTAAATCAATGTGTGTTCATTGAACTCTTCTAAATAATTATCTGAGATATTTTAAAGAAACAAAAGATAGGCCGGCACCATGGCTCAAAAGGCTGATCCTCCGCCTGTGGTGCCGGTACACCAGGTTCTAGTCCTGGTCGGGGCGCCAGATTCTGTCCCGGTTGCCCCTCTTCCAGGCCAGCTCTCTGCTATGGCCTGGGAGTGCAGTGGAGGATGGCCCAAGTACTTGGGTCCTGCACCCCATGGGAGACCAGGATAAGTACCTGGCTCCTGGCTTCAGATCAGCGCTGTGCGCCGGCCACAGCGTGCCAGCCGCAGCAGCCATTGTGGGGTGAACCAACGGCAAAGGAAGACCTTTCTCTCTGTCTCTCTGTCTCTCTCTCTCACTATCCACTCTGCCTGTCAAAAAAACAAAACAAAACAAAAAAAACCCAAAAAGTAAAAAAAAAAAATACCCAAAGATAAAATGTTAGAACAAATAGAAACCATAAGGATCATCTATCTGCTAGCATTTACAGCTAACAAACTGAAGAGTACCTAATTTGTTCATATTCACATACAACATCCCCATTAAGTAATAATAATTTTCTTTTGAAATGGAAAATATCTATATATCTTCCAACTCCCAGAATTTCTTACATTGTTTAAAATAGCAATACAAAAGGAACTGAAAAAAAAAAAAGAACCTATTCCTGAACACCTGTCTGTGGCTAAAATTAACAAATTAACAAGAAAGCAAGTTACCTTCTAGAAAACTGATTAACACAAATGATTTGCCCAAAGACAATAGAAAGCTATTATGGAAATGTAAAGCGTGGATAACATTAATTTTGTCAGATTGACAAAGAAAAGTTCTGGGTATAAAAAATGATATTTTCCCTTTATTTATAGTATGTATTAAGGGGCTGATTTTAAAAGCCAAAAGGAAGTAAAAGTATAATATGCATGGAATTGGTGAAAATTCAATTTATTCAAATTGTGAATCAGGGTGATTTTTTTTGTTTTTACTTTTTTAGTATTTATTGAGGGTAATCAATGTGCCTTGTATTTTTCATATGCAATAGCATAAATCTCAAAACATCAGCAAACTAGGTATTACTTCTATTGACTGATGGTAAAGCTGACTTGGAAAGCAGGATGATTTTTCTCAAGTCAGTGTATGTAATAAGTGGCAGAAACAGGTTTTAAGTTTCAATTTGTTTGATTCCAGAGCCCACTTTCCACGAAATGTACTGCTGCACTGCTACTTCTTTTTTATTTTTAAATTTTTTATTTATTTGACAGGTAGAGTTATTGACAATGAGAGAGAGACAGAGAAAAAGGTCTTCCTTCCATCGGTTCACTCCCCAAATGGCCGCCACAGCCAGTGCTGCGCCGATCTAAAGCCAGAAGCCAGGTGCTTCCTCCTGGTCTCCCATGTGGGTGCAGGAACTCAAGCACTTGGGCCATCCTCCACTGCACTCCCGGGCCACAGCGGAGAGCTAGACTGGAAGAGGAGCAACCGGGACTAGAATCCGGCGCCCATATGGGACGCCAGCACCACAGGTGGAGGATTAACCAAGTGAGCCACAGCGCTGGCCCCATGCACTGCTACTTCTAACAAAGATGATCAGAAAACTCTTAGAAAATTGGATGAAGGATAAAATATGCAATTTTCCTAGATTGATAATTATCAAGTATATAGACAGCTAATGTTAAAATCAAGTCTGATTTCATCTTAAATTACTAAGTAATTTCTGTGATCGGTAGATTTATTCTTACTTTTCCTTTTTTTCCCTAGACATTTATAGGTAAAATTTTATTTTGTTGTACAATTTTAAAATATGTCTACATACCAGAGATCTTGAACTGATGAAATGATATCACCAATAATTTGAAAGTGAATAGACTGTTCAAACTAGAATTGCAAACAATAATGATGCACAGGAAATCAGACTTTTGTACATTGCGAATATTTTGAAGTTGAAACCTCTTCTCAAAAACACCCAGGAAGGACAAATTCTGCTCTAACTCTTGCAAAGAATTATGGTATCAGTACATTACAGATTTTCAGGGAGAGAAAGCTCCTGCAGTGATTTTACAAATACTTGTATGGACAATGTAATATATTCCTAGAGAGAGAAAAAGGAAAGAAAATAATTAAGATGTCCTATAGAATATCCAAGAAGCACTTTTTTTCACAAGGTGAAATTGGCAGCTGATTCAAACATTTTGAAAGCTATATTGAAGGAGAAAAAGCCCATTTTTACCTTCTGGGCAATTAAGAATGAGATTAAAAAGAGTTACCCAGAGCTGTAAAAATTCAATCTATAAGGATTCTCTAATGAAAATTAAATTGTCAGCTGCTTTAGATCTAGAAAGATAATTCTCTCAAATTGTTATTAAATGCATTTCTAGACAAATTGGTGTACCTATAGAATAAAACCTGGATGATAAAACTCTGGACAATAGTTGGTCAGCATAGACATAATTTACCTTAGTGGCATATAAGTAATGTCACGAATCCTTATAAAAGAGAGATAGCAAATTAAAATAAACTCATATTATATAACATCAGTCACCTTGTATTAATTGCCACTAAGTTAGCCATGTTATGAACTATGTGTTTCAGTCATAATTAATCTTATGATTATATATCAAGGAAGCTCTTCTCCCTTGCAGAGAAGGTATGCATTCAAATTATTTCAGGAAATGAAGAGTTATACTATCAATGCAGAGAGATGTGACTGAACATGGAAAGCCATTTCAGCAGTCGAAATGGATTCCACTTGAAATTCCCTAACTTTAATATGTACTAGACACAAGGAGCCTAGTAAAATAACATCATAATGTGGTGAAAGCTATGTTGCATCTAACACGACCACACTGGGCTGCATTCCCTTCAGAATCATCTATTTAAATCTGTGTGTACTTGTTTTGAAAATCTCCACAAGTGAGTATCCAACAGAGATATTTTAAGTTCATTCAGTAAGGACAGCACCTGTAGGGCAGAGGCTTTGACTAGGCATCCTGTGAGCAGTTGTCCTCCTTGGTGGTCAGCATTAGTATGTCTAGCTTGAGCACCACTCCCTGGTGATGACCCTGTGGCTCAGTGTTGATATTCCTGATGGGTCATGCTGGCTGACTGATCTCATATTTCATGGACAAGACGTTGGCAGAATAATACTGACTCTTAGGGCATAAAATCTACAAGTAGAACCACAACTATTCATAATATCAGAAGGAGGAGGGCACAAAGCTGTCTCAGAGGGATCTACATCATCCCTCACACCATAGAAAGCCTACTTTCTGTGGGTGCCCTCAGGTCTCAAATATTCGCCATTTTTATGCTCTGTTATCTTTTTATATTTTCTATTTTAGTTTTTATTCGTGCCTTTCTCAGTATTTATATTATACTATTCTTGGATTTAGAAAAAATTTCTATTCAGCTACTTTATATTTAGCATGTAGTTGCTGTAAGGCATCGTCTTAAAATTAAAATAAAAAGCTTTTCTGAATAGTCATATTTAAGACAACTTAAAAGAACTTGCATGACACCTTTAAGAAGGCTAGTCTATTAATGGAGGAACTGATGATTGTTGATTTTGTATTGTTCTCTTTTTATCCATTCTTTTAACTATCTTTGTTGCTTTTTATCTTAGAGTATCAGTATTTCCAACACAAAAATTTAAATTAATAACATCTTCAATAGAAAAGAAGTGAACTAAATTTCTTACTCAAGAGAATTTGTAGTAGAAACCAGAATTATTAAAGCAAAGACAGACAACTGTTTGTGTAATTCAAAACAATAGACTAATGGGACAAAATTAGACACCCTAGAGGCAAACTCAACAACTACAGCCAATTGGTCTTTCACAAAGGTATTGACAATACACCTAGTAAAAACCAAAGTTTTCTCAATAGATGGTGTTGGGAAAAATAGACGTCATATTCAGAAGAATAAAACTGGACCCCTATCTTTCAGCATGTACGAAAATCATCTAAGGAACTTTGAAACTGCTTGGAAAAAAAAAATAAGGGAAATTCAGGACACTAGAATGGGCGTTTTTTGAACCAGACCTCCAAAGCATGGGGAACGAAAGCAAAGTAGACAAATTCAAGCTTAACAAATAAAGGGTATCTGCACAGGAAATGAGTCAATCAACAGAGTGAAGAGACAACCTATGGAATGGGATAAAACATTTGCAAATTATACACCTGACAAGGCTTAACTGTCAGAATATACAAGGAACTCAAATAACTCAATAACAGAATAATCCAATTTCAGAATGGGCAGATCTAAGAAAACATCTCCCAGAAGAAGACATGCAAATGATCAACAAGTACAAGGAAACATGGTCACTATCACTAATCATCAGGGAAATGAAAATCAAAATTATAATGAACTGTCACTTCACTGCAGATATACTAATGATTATTAAAAAGACAAAAGATGACAAATGCTGGTGAGTGAGCATGGACAGAAAAAAGAACCCTTGCACACTGTCGGTGGGAGTGTAAATTATTACAGTCATTGTGGAAAGCAGACTGGATGCTCCTCAAAACACTCACAATAAAACTATCATATGATCCAGCAATCCCTCTCTCTAGTGGATATAGATTGATGGGGAATGAATTCACTCTGCCAAAGAGATACCTGAACTCTCATGTTTGCTGCAGCACTATTTACATTAGATAAGACAGAAACAATATAAATACTCATCAATTGATAAATGGGTACAGTAAATGTGGTGTATATACACAATAAACTGCTACTCAGCCACACACACACAAAAGCATGAGATCTTGTCATTTGCAACCACATGAAGGAAACTGGAGGTCATCATGTTAAACGAAATCAGCCAAACACAGGAACTCATATATGGAACATAAAAAGAGTTGACCTTACAGAAATTAAATTCATAATGGTAGTTACCAGAGACTGGGGAGAATAGAGGGAAAGGTGGAAGAGTAAAGATTGTTTAATAGGTACTAAGTTGTACTTAGATAGGGTAAGAAGTTCTGGTGTTCACTGCATAGTAGGCTATCAATATGTTATACTGTAACTATGTACAATTTTTATGTGTTAGTCAAAATTAAAATATTAAGTAAAAGACATGAAAAATAATAAATAAATCACTATATTAATTAAAAAGTTAGTATAAAATGTAACCAAAACTAAAACAATAAGCTTCCCCTTGATATGGAAATGTGAAGATTTTTACCTCATTTGCCCTTATTATGGTATGTAAATTAGATTAATTTGATACATTGCAATATAATGAAACAAAAAAAATAGTGTCAGTCACATAATCAATAGCAATTAGAAAAGTTACTATTTAGAGTAAGCAATGATATATATTTGTAAGAAAACACTAATAAGAGTTAATTTTTCATGGATCTTTCATGTCCCTGATTAGAAATAGAATATTTTCAAGTTGATGAAATAGTTACATTCAAAAACACTTTTCTATTATTAATATAAACATAAAACATATGGATAAATCAAAACAAAATATAATATAACGATTTTCTTTTCATTGGTTATTGAATAATAAAAAATCACATAATCAGAAAAAAGAAACAGAATGCTTAAGATTAGAGGCAGTATATATATACCACTTTTCCATAGTATATTTTCTGGAGAAGCAAGCAACCTTGAAAGATAAAGATAATGTTTCCTTCCAGAGCAAAGGTGTCAGTCAAACTTATTGCTCATTATAAAATATTCACTGTCCCTAATCTCAGGGTGTCTCTCCTATAGTGCAGCCCACTGCATATGTAAGTCTCAATTGGCCGTCTCCATGTTGTCCTCTGGGAATCCAAGCTCAAAAAATCAAAGCAGAAATAAATGCTCTACTGATATTACAATGAGAAATAAGTTACTAGTCTCTGAAGCAGGACTCATGTACCTTGTATAGAACAAACACAAACAAACCAAAAACAAAAACTGTGGTCAGCTCACTTATTATCTTGAAAGAAGGTAAAATCTCAGTACTTTCAAAGTTTTCAATGAATCTATCATTTTATTAAAAGTTTCCCAGTAAATCTTTCCACAAATGGTCCCTGGGGTTTCTAACGGAATGTTGGAAAAAATTTATTATTATAAATTGGTTAGAGAGCAAATATCAATAAATTATCACTGAAAAATAATTTATAAACACTTCCAGTGGAAATATTTAGTGAAAAATTTATAACTAAATATCTTATTAAATTTATGACTTAATATATTTTGAAATGATATATTTTTAAAAATATTTATTTTATTTATTTGAAAGATTTACAGAGAGAGGTAGAGACAGAGAGAGAGAGAGAAAGAGAGAGACAGAGAGAGAAGTCTTTCATCCACTGGTTCACTCCCTAGTTGGCCTCAACGGCCAGAGATGCTCCAATCCGAAGCCAGGAGCCAGGAGCTTCCTCCGGGTCTCCCACATGGTTGCAGGGGCACAAGGACTTGGGCCATCTTCTACTGCTATCCCAGGCAATAGCAGAGAGCCGGATCGGAAGAGCAGCCGGGACTAGAACCGGCACCCATATGGGATGCTGACACTTCAGGCCAGGGCTTTAACTCACTGCACCACAGTGCCGGCCCCTGAAATGACATTCTTTAAAAATTAATTTGAACGACTAAAGATAGTTATTTTAATATTTGTTTAATACACTTTTATGGAGACATAATTATCCCCATTAAATTATTTTTTTTCAAAGTAATTCTTTTAGTTGTGGAAAATTTTAAAATAATTCCAAATATGATGTTCATATATGGCTTGGCAAGACAAAATGGCAGAATAGCTGGGCTTAAAAGTTAATTTCTGAAGCTTTCCATAGACATTTACAAGAATTATTTAGAAAGATTGAACTACATTATGATAATGAACAAAAGTTCTGAACTACTGAATATCACAAATAACTGATAATTCACACTTTTCTGTGGCCTACTCCTTTACAAAAATGAGTTTCGCCTCAGTCCCTTGATAATTAGCTGCTGTTGTCAA
Source organism: Oryctolagus cuniculus (assembly GCF_051225735.1). Lineage (NCBI taxonomy): Eukaryota > Metazoa > Chordata > Mammalia > Lagomorpha > Leporidae > Oryctolagus > Oryctolagus cuniculus. The sequence goes on along the minus strand of NC_142877.1, from coordinate 81,525,816 downwards.
AGCTTCAGTTACAATTTGATTTATAAAAAACCTAAATGTCAAGAACCATGTGGTCTGATAAATATGGATGACATTTTAAAAGCAAAGTAGGTAGTATATAAAAAAGAAAAAGAAATGTGTCATGTACTGCACTTACTAAGAAAATACCTTATCTCTCATTCAACATAATTGTTTACACTCCTGTATGTGTGTCACCTTCTGTTTATAAAGAATGGTATAACAGTCTAAATAATGGTATAATTCTTCCTTAATAGACTGGTAATTTAAATAATAACAAGTTTACAAATAATATCTTAGAACTAAAGATACACAATTTAAAAGGAAAAAAATGGGTGGATATATTAAAAAAAACTTGTTAATTATTTGGAGTAAGATGCAGAGAGATTAAGATTTATTTTATTCATTAATTGAATCCATGAGACTATATCAGTACATATTTATTAGTTATTTCAGTGTTTAATCCATACCTGCCATTTGTTTAAGCAGCCACTTCATATCAAGTCAAAGGGTTACTAACAGTTGGGTGGTGTGTTGTTCAAGTAAGCCATAAACAAAAGGCATGCAAAGTACCAATGGGGAACAACTTGGAAGAAACAGTAAGTTGTGAGTTGTAAAAAATATTGCAGGATTTAACAGCTTAATTCAAAGATATTCAGGATTCTGTTTTGCATTACAGTTCGATCTACAGTCTATGGTGCTAGCTTCCCTATACATTGATGTAGCTGCTTCACATTAGAGTTATTTTGTAAAATGTCTGTTATGTAAACAATATATATAATTCAGGTGGCCATAAATATAAAATACAATACTGAAAGACTCTGGATTAGCTTTATTAAGTTTTCCTTCAAATAAGAGTAGGTCTTAATGACTAAATTATATGATTATGTATGCACTGGAAAGCTAGCTTTATCATTTATTTCTCAATAATGTTGTAACAGCTTTGTTGAAGTATATTTGACATGCAATCAAATATCTAATATATAACTTTTGTAAGTTTTCATATTTATATGCACTCATGGAACCATCACCAACATCATAGCCATGAAATCAACTTGTGTTCAGTAGTTAGCTTTCTGTGTTAACTTTCAGGGTATTTATGAAAAAAATTAACATTTAAATTGATGGACTTTGGGTAATGCAGATTGCAGTTCAAAATGTGGAGGGATCTCATGCAATTGGATGCAGGCCCAGCTAGGTAACAGAGACTTCCTGACACAAACAAGATGGAAATGCATTTGGACTGCCTTTGGACTGCATTTGCCTTAGGACTGCATTTGTACTGTTGGGTTTCCAGGATCTACAACCAGCAACTGGTATTCTACCTGGAACTACAGCCTGTAGTCTCCTGGGTCTTCAATCTGTCCACCTAAACTACCAATACGGGTCTTCAGTTCCCCATTATAAGATCCATATATTTATGTATCTATTGGTTCTACTTTGGAGAACCCTGGTAATACAGATTATGGCACCGAGAAGTAGGGTAATATTGTAACAAATATTTAAAATTGGACTGTGACTTTGGAATTGGTAAAGAGTTGTTTTGAAGTTTTTTGAAGTTCATACTGCAAAAAACTAGGATCATTTTAAAAAGATTGTGGGAGGAATATGGATGTAAAGCCTGATTCTGTTGAGGTCTGAGATGAAAACGAGCAACAAGTTATTGGAAAGGGTAGGAAAAGCTGTCCTTGTTATATAGTGACAAAGAATATGGTTGAATTATTTTCTAGCATTTTGTGGAAACTAGAGCTAAGAATGATTTAATGGTATACAATGTTGAGGAGCTTTCTAAGCAACTATTGGAGATCTGGCCGGGTTTTTCCTTACTGATTATAATTATAGGCAAGGAAACAGAGGTAAATAGAAGGAACTGCTAAGTTAAAAGCAGCACACTTGAAGATTTGGAAAATTCAAAGCTTATCCATATTGCAAAAATGTAGAAAGCCTGTTATGGAGAGAACATCAAGGATGCAACTGAAAAACTTTTCAGTAAAGTGATTATGGATGTAACTCATAGATTCAGTCATTTACCTCAATAGAAATCAGGGAGACCAGTTAAATTTTGGAGTAGAAACACTACCAGCTTGAATCAATGGATACAATGATTCAACAAAATTAAAAAGGCAAGAAGATATATTGGATTCTATGGATGGGCATTATCCTGCAAGAAAAGGAAATGAAACAAAATTCAGAGATCATGATGATTTCCATTCTCACCACAGGCCCAGAGCACTTAGGCGGGGGAGGGAGGCAAGAGGAACAAGGGTGTTTCATCCTTGGTTTCAGAATATAAACCCATTTCTATCAGTTTCAGCAGAACTGGCAGCTGCTGCTCAGTGCTTCAGGAACAAGGCTTTCCACCCAGAGTTGCACTGGTGGGGCACCTTCTTGGATCTTGGACATGATGCTGCTACTGTCGTGGGCTCAGAGGGCAATGCAATGAGCAAATAGTAACTGTTCTGAGCCCTAAGATTTAGTGGACTTTGTCTTACTAGGTTTTGGACTGACCTGGAATCTTACGTGTTTCGTTTTAATATGTGCCTTTTGGAATGGAGTCATTTAACCTAATCTCTGCATCACTCTTGAATTTAGAGGCTCATAATTTGTTTGTTTCACTGATTTCACAGTGAGAGAGAAATGAGAGAAATTTTGCTTCAAAATAGATATCTCTAGTTATATCCACACTTGATTTACATATTTGAATGAGACATTAGACTTAAACGTTGATTCTGGAGTGTTCTAAGATGTCTCAGGTTGTTGTGAGGGTTTCAATGTATACTGAATGTGGAAAGAAGTGAACATAGACTCCAGAGGGTAGAATATTATGGGCAGAACTAATAATTAATTAATTGATGCCAAGGTGGAGAATGTGGATGAAAAGGAGGAGGATAAAGGAGGAGAAGATAAGTAGGGTAAAGACGATGCAGATGGAGAGAAGGAAGAATTTAACGAAGAGGAGGAGGAAAATGAAGATGTAGAAGGAGAAGAAGATGAATTCACTGGAGAAGAAGAAGAATTTAGATATGCTGGAGAGTTGATGAAGCTGAGGATGAGGCTGCAGACGGAAAGTGGAAAGAAAGCGGAAAGGCCAAGAGAGGAATAGAAAAGCATATGGTGAATGAGAACATAATTAAGACCCAGGTAAGCTGTAAAACCACAGCTGTACAGTATTAATTGGATTGCACATGGATTTGGTAGCTGTTTTTTATTGTTTTAAGATAGCTGTGATACAAACACCCACCCACACAGAAGACCAAAGAATAGTTGCTGTGATAGTCCACCATTCCACCTTCCTCCATGAGTTCCTCTTAGTAATCCACCACCAAAAAATCTGTATGTAGTAGTTGATTTTTGCATAATACTTGCTGAAGTGTGGGCATCTGTGATTGGTGAGTGAGCCATCAGTGGCAATCAGTTACAATGAGACTATAACAGCACTTTCACTTTTGCTACAAAAAGAAACTTTTATAAACAAAATCTTAACATTTTGAAAAAATAAGACTATATTTGTAGATAAGGCCTTTAATGGGGGTAATTTACGGTTAAATGATATCACAAGGTTGGACTGTAATCCAACATAACCGGTATCCTATTAGAAGAGAAACACAGGGGATTCCAAGATGGCAGAATAGGAAAAGGTCATACTGCTCCAGGGTAGGGGAAAATAGTAAAAAAGAAAGTGGAGAGAGTGCATTCTCAAGGGAGAGTTGGATGAAAAACTGCAGGGGGCATTCTGTGGAAGGAGGAGAGATGCTGTAAATCTGTGTGGAGGTGCAGATGCACAGCTACAAGCTCAGACACAACACATAACCCCAGAGCTGGAGAAAGCACCAGAAAGCACCTATTCAGTGAAGTGATTAGATAAAACTTCCCTAATCTGGAGAAAGACAAGGACATCCAAGGACAAGAAGTACATAGAACTCCTAATAGATATGACCAGAAAAGATCTTCATCATGACAAACTGTAGTCAAACTGTCAAAAGTAGAACTTAAAGAAAAGATTTTAAAATTTGCATGAGAGAAATGACAGATTACTTCAGAGGATCTCTAATTAGACTCACATCTGAATTCATCAGAAACTCTACAGACTAGGAGAAAATGGAGAAACACAGCCTAAGACTTAAGAGAACAAAACTCTAGGATAGACCACATGCTAGGTCATAAAGCAAGTCTCAGCAAATTGAAATCATACAATGCATATTCTCTGATCACAAAGGAATGAAGCTGGAAATTAACAAGTTAAGAATCTCTAAAACATATGAAACACATGGAGACTAAACAACTTGCTCACGAATAAACAGTGCATCATAGAATAAATAGAGAAATAAAAATATTTCTGGAAGTGAATGAAGACACCAGTACAACATAACAAAACTTACGGGATACAGCAGAAGCAGTGATGAGGGAAGTTTTATAGTAATCATACCTATATCAAAAAATTGGAAAGATAGCAAATAAATGAGTTTCAATGTATCTCAAGGATCTAAATAAGCAGGAACAAACAAAACACAAAATAAGTAGGAGGAAAGAAACAAATGAACTTAAAGAAGAAATAAAAAATTGAAGCCAGAAACAACACAAAAGATCAGTGACATGAAGAGCTGATTTTTTTGAAAAACGAAATAAAATTGATACACCATTGGCCAATAAAAAAGAAGACCCAAATCAATAACATCAGAGATGAAAGGGGAAATGTAACAATAGATACTATAAAAGTGAAAAGAATCATCAGGAATTACTACCAGCAGGTGTATGTCAACAAATTGGAAGATCTAGAAGTAATGAATAGGTTCCTAGATACATATAACCTACTAAAAGTGGTCCACAAAGACATAGAAAACCTAAACAGACCAATAATCAAAACAGATATTGAATCAGTAATAAAGACCCTCTCAACAAAGAAAATCACTGGACTAGATGGCTTCTCTGTTGAATTCTACTAGACATTTAAAGAACTAATTCCAATTCTTCTCAAGCTATTCAAAATAGTTTAAAAGGAGGGCTTCTATGAAGCCAGGATTGTCTTAATTCTTAAACCAGAATAAGATACAACACAGAGAGAGAACTGTAAACCAATATCCTTGATGAACATAGATGAAAAAAATCCTCAACAAAATCCTAGGTCATCGAATCCAGTAATACATCAGAAAATCATTTACCCAGACCAAGTGGATTTATCCATAGTTTGCAGGAATGGTTCAACATATGAAAATCAATAAATGTGAATCACATTAACAAATTAAAGAATAAAAACTGCATGATTATATCAATAGATGCAGAGAAAGCATTTGATAAAATACAACATCTTTCCATGTTAAAAAAATAAAACAAAAAATTAGTAAATTTGGTATGGAAGGAACATCCCTAAATACAATCAAAGCAACTTATGACAAATCCATAGCCAGCATCTTACTGAATAGGGAAAAGTTGGAAACATATCCTATAAGATCTGGGTCAGACAAGGATGCCCACTTACACCATTTCTTTTCAGTGTAGTCCTGGAAGTTTTAGCCAGAGCCATTAGGCAAGAAAAAGAAATCAAAGGGATACAAATTAGAAAGGAGGAAATCAAACTATCCATATTTGAGAGGGCATGAATCTTTACATAGGAGATCCAAAAGATTCCACTGAGAGACTATTGGAAGTCAAAAAAGAGTTTTGTAAAGTATCAGATTACAAAACTAATACACAAAAATCAATAACCTTTGTATACATATAAAATGCCATGGCTGAGAAAGAATTTCTAAGGTTAATCTCATTCACAATAGCTACAAAAAATTAAATACTTTGGAATAAATCTGACCAAAGATGTCAAATTCACTATGATGAAAGTTTTAAAACATCATTGAAAGAAATAGAAGACACAAAAAATTAAAAAAACTTCCATGTTCACAGATTATAAGAAATAACATCATCAAAATATCCATACTACTGAAAGCAATTTGCAGATTCAAAGTGATCCCAAACAAAATAAAAATGACATTCTTTTCATGTCTAGAAAAAAAAAAAAAAAAACATGTAAAATTGACATGGAAACACAAGGGGTCCAGAATAGCTAAAGTAATCTTATACAACAAAAACAAAGCCATAGGTATCACAATACTGGGTTTTAAGACATACTACATGGCAATTATCCAAACAGCCTGGTACTAGCCAAAAAACAGATGTGTATGCCAATAGAACAGAATAGAAACTACAGAAAACAATCTCTACCTCTGCAACAAACTTATGTTTGACAAAGGAGCTAAAATCAGTACCTGGTGCATGGACAGTCTATTCAACAAATGGTGATGAGAAAACTGAATCTCCCTGTGCAGAAGTATGAAATAAGACCACTATCTTACATCTTACACACACACACACACACACACACACACACAATACTCAAAATGGATCAAGTACCCAAAAATATGAACCAACACCATAAAAGTACTAGAGAACATTGGGGAAATTCTTCAAGACCTTAGTATAGATAAAGACTTCTTGGAAAACACCCAGGAACACAAGCAATCAAAGCCAAAATTGATAAAAAATTTGATAAAAAGGAATACATCAAACTGAGAAGCCTCTGCACAGCCAAAGAAACACTCAGCAAAGTGAGGAGGCAACTGACAGAATAGGATAAAATATTTCCCAACTATGAAACTAATAAAATATTAATATTCAGAATATATAGAGTTCAAGAAACTGAACAACAACAAAACAAACAATGCAGTTAATAAATGGACAAGGGATTTGAACAGGCATTTTTAAGAGAGGAAATTCAAATGGATAAATAGACACATGAAAAAATGCACAAGATCACTAACCAGGAAATGCAAATCAAAACACAGTGCAGTCTCACCTCACTCCAGTTAGAATGGTTCTCATACGGAAACCAACAAACAACAAATGCTATCAAGGATGTGAGGAAAAAGGTACACTAATCTAATGTTGGTGACAAAGTAAACTGGTGCAGCTACTATAGATAACACTATTGAGATACCTCAGAAATCTGAATATAGAACTTCCATATGACCTAGCCATCCCACTTCTGGGAATTTACCCAAATGAAATGAAATCAGCTGGTGCCGTTGCTCAATAGGCTAATCCTCCACCTTGCAGCACCAGCACACTGAGTTATAGTCCTGGTCGGGGCGCTGGATTCTGTCCCGGTTGCCCCTCTTCCAGGCCAGCTCTCTGCTGTGGCCTGGGAGTGCAGTGGAGGATGGCCCAAGTACTTGGGCCCTGCACCCCATGGGAGACCAGGAGAAGCACCTGGCTCCTGCCATCGGATCAGCACGGTGCGCTGGCCGCAGTGCGCCAGCCGCAGTGGCCATTGGAGGGTGAACCAACGGCAAAAGGAAGATCTTTCTCTCTGTCTCTCTGTCTCTCACTGTTTACTCTGCCTGTCAAAAAAAATTAAAAAAAAAGAAATGAAATCAGCATGTGAAAGAATGATGTGTACCCTCAGGTTTATTGCAGCTCAAGTCATAATAGCTAGGATATAAAATCAACCCAGATGTCTATCAACTGAAGACTGGATAAAGAAATTATGGTATATATACACTATGGAGTACTACATAGTGGTAAAAAATGAAATCCTGTCATTTGCAACAAAATGGTTGCAACTGAAGCCATTATACTTAATGAAATTAACCAGTTCCAAAATATAAATACTATGTTTTCCCTGACCTGTGGTACTTATGGAGTACCTGAAAGGTAATGTATAGAAGTGAAACAGACATTTTAAGATTCAGTGTTTTTTTTTACCTTTGTCTTGACTATTGAGGAACAGTGTTTTTTTCTTCATACTATTTGTTGAACTCTTATTGTTATAGGGTTAATATTATGAGTATAATGTTAACTGAAAATAGAACCTGTAAAAAACAAGAATGGGAATAGGAAAGGGAGGAGGGGGTGATAGCATGGGTATGATGTATGATAGGGTGGGAAGTAACTCTATGTTCCTAAATCTGTATATAGAAAATCCATGAAATTTTTATATCTTTTTTTTGACAGGCAGAGTGGACAGTGAGAGAGAGACAGGGAGAAAGGTCTTCCTTTTCCATTGGTTCACCCCTCAATGGCCACTGTGGCCGACATGCTGTGGCCAGCGCACTGCGCTGATCTGAAGCCAGGAGCCAGGTGCTTCTCCTGGTCTCCCATGCTGGTGCAGGGCCCAAGCACTTGGGCCATCCTCCATTACACTCCCGGGCCACAGCAGAGAGCTGGACAGGAAGAGAAGCGACCGGGAAAGAATCCGGCACCCCGACCGGGACTAGAACCCGGGGTGCCGGCGCTGCAGGCAGAGGATTAGCCTATTGAGCCGCGGTGCCAGCCAAAATTTCTATATCTTTTTTTTTTTTTTTTTTTTTTACAGGCAGAGTGGACAGTGAGAGAGAGACAGAGAGAGAAAGGTCTTCCTTTGCCGTTGGTTCACCCTCCAATGGCCGCCGCTGCAGCCGGCGCACCGCACTGATCCGATGGCAGGAGCCAGGAGCCAGGTGCTTTTCCTGGTCTCCCATGGGGTGCAGGGCCCAAGCACCTGGGCCATCCTCCACTGCACTCCCTGGCCACAGCAGAGAGCTGGCCTGGAAGAGGGGCAACCGGGACAGAATCTGGCACCCCGACCGGGACTAGAACCTGGTGTGCCGGCGCCGCAAGGTGGAGGATTAGCCTATTGAGCCACGGCGCCGGCCCAAAATTTCTATATCTTAAATGAAATTTTAAAAACTTAATTTAGAATGAATAAGTAAATGAATATTTAAAAAAAGAGAGAAATACAGCAGGAAGGTGCATGAGTACAGCAGTTAGACATTATGAGAACAGAGAGAAGGCAAGCATTTTAACATTAAGTAGAAACTAAACCTACCAAAACCTTGATCTTGGACTTCTAAACTCTAGAAATGTGATAAAATAAATTTCTAGGGTTTACATAACTCATCATTAAGCAGCATTAGTTTACATATTTCCCAAATATCCTACAAAGGGTATACAAAAATAAAAACATATTCACCTTATTGTATACAACTATCTATGACTATTATCTCTTGAGCTTCCTTGCAATCCTCTAGGTAAAGTTGGAGCTAAACAAAGGCTGTGATTCAAACCTAATTTCACTGATTCTATTGACTTTAGAACATGTGCTCCATCACTATATCACATAACCTATTGATGGGTAGAAAACTTAAATGCTTGGCGTGCATTCACTTCTATTTGCCTAGAAGAAAATGAATATGGACATTTTATCTCCATACAAGTTCTAAGGCTGTGTATATTTAGTTATCTTGTTTGATGCTGAGATACAGTAAGTTTAATGGAAAGTCCAGAAAGTATATTTTCCTTCTAAGTTAATATAATTTAATTACAATAGAGTTTTCTTCTAAATTAACAGTATAATTTCTTTCTTGTTGTATTTTGTCCAAAAAATTTTCTTGTTCATAAAAAACACTCTAACCTATTCCATTTGTCTCCAAAATCCAGAGAGTACTTTATTAAAATGCATAGCTTCTTTATCAAATAGGAAAATCAAGGAAATTATAACATGTAAATCTAATAAATTATTACCTATTTTGTACTTTGTATAATACATCCATAGATGGTCCTAGAGAGAAAGTAAGAGATTTTTTTTTCCATGGAGTGGCTTACAATCCAGATGAATAAGAAGAATCAATATATAAATAAAACAAATTAAGGCAAGATATATTACAGTAATAAATAAGTGTCAAAATAATTGAGATGAGAGAATGATCTGGAAATTCTTTATGAGGAACTGGGATTGGACTGAAATTATAAAACAAATAGTAATGTTTGGAGATGGACTATGTGGGCAAAGCCTACCAACTCTGATTGTTCATATTGACAGGTCATTATATCCATTTCAAGTGAGTAGTCTGCTGGTAAAGAAAAAGCTGCATGTCAATTTAAATGAAATGATGAGTAATTTACAGAAATAAAAGGCATTAAAATTTGTCAACTAGTAAATACTAGCACTGCCTTGTCCATGTTGTTGTAATTATTGAAATAAAAAAAAATCTTTAAAATATATGCTGGGAAGCAGAGAAGGGCTCATTGCAGCAATAGTCAAAAAGGCATTTCATCAATTCTGTCTTTGCCTTCTATAAGCTCTTATTCCCTCCTGTCTAGCTTACTGCAATAGTCATACAAATGGCCTTGCAATAAGTGAGCTTTCCTGGATTTTAATCCATCCTATTCACAACCACTGTTTAATCTCTCCTGCAAAACCATCTGTTTATATAAATATTTTGATTAAAAGACCTAAGGCAGTATTTTAAGGAAATGTTAACTATAGTTTAGGCAACATTAAGTGCTATTTCTCAATAACTAGTTTGCAACCAAATATGAGAGTACTTCAAAATGTTCACAGAAAATGAAACTAAAAGATAAGTTTATTGTTACCAAAATTTCTGAAATCATATATACAAATGATCTTCCAAAAGTTCATGGAAAATACATATCCTGAAAAAGTATCCATGAATTCTGTTTAAAAATTTACACTAAAACAAACTTGTCTTTTAATTCAATTTTTCATGAACGTTTTTTGTGCATGTGGATATACTAAAAAGTTGTTTATCTTTTACAGTTTAATTAATTTATTAATTATTTTGAAAGTGTACACAGAGAAAGGGAGAGTGTGAGGGAGGAAGTGAGGGAGAGAGACAGGGAGAGGGAGAGGGAGAGGGAGAGGGAGAGGGAGAGGGAGAGGGAGAGGGAGAGGGAGAGGGAGAGGGAGAGGGAGAGAATTCTTCTATCTACTGGTTCACTTCCCAAATGCCCACAACAGCCAGGGCAAGGACAGGTTGAAGCCAGGAGCCAGGAACTCCATCAGGGGTGGCAAAATGGGTGGCAGGAACCCAGGGACTTGGGCCTTGATGGGACTTGATCCTAGACATTACAATATGAGATGCTGGTGTCTCAAACAACTGCTTAATCCTCTACATCACAAAAGGATTAAATGTGCTAATCTATGAAATGTACCTTTGAAGTTGGGTTAGAGAGAGGGGGCAAAGTACATTGAGTTTGAGATACTCACTTACATAAAATAAATACAAAATTTCTTCACTTGGCATTTATCGCTTGCTGCAATATCACCAGTTTCTGAGAACTGTCATATGACATTGGATCTTACTTTCTGATCTCTGAGGTCTGAACATGACCTGGCTAAATATTTCTCCCACTTTGGAGCTGTATTATGTTTGTTCCCCTGAGAATTGCAGTTTTTATTGTACCTCAAAATTATTTCCTAAAGACAAGTTTTCTTGTTATATTTTCCTAAAATATAGTTATATTTTGGTGGACTGACTTAGGTCAGTAATACTCAGATATTATTTGTTTTCAGGAATATTCTTTCATTATGTTTTAAAGCATTTATATACTTACCTATGAATTAAGTCTAAATTGTCTTGCCTCCATATTGAATATATTATTCTTGAATAATATATTCTTGAATATATTATTCTTTATATTGACCAAGAGAGCCATGAGTTTGACTGAACTTTAGAATGGTTTCCTCTTGCATTTAGGATCATCCTTCACAATCCAGCCACTACAGAATTTAACTGCCTAGCCACAGAGGGTCCTGTCTCCCTTTTCTTAGAATATTTACTTTATTTTTTAAAAAAGATTTATTTATTTATTTATTTGAGAGTCAGAGTTACACAGAGAGAGGAGAGGCAGAGAGAGAGAGAGAGAGAGAGAGAGAGAGAGAAGTCTTCCATCCAATGGTTCACTCCCCAATTGGCCACAACAGATGGAGCTGTGCTGATCCAGAGCCAGGAGCCAGGAGCTTCTTCTGGGTCTCCCATGTTGGAGCAGGGGCCCAAGGACTTGGGCCATCTTCTACCGCTTTCCCAGGCCATAGCAGAGAGCTGGATCAGAAGTGAAGCAGCCGGGTCTCGAACCAGCACCCATATGCGATGCCAGCTCTTCAGGCCAGGGCGTTAACCCATTGGACCACAGTGCAGGCCCCTAGAGTATTTACTTTAACAAGCTTCCATTATAAATTTTCTTTGTTGTAATGAGATTTCAATATTTTTTAAAAGCTTGCCAATTTCACAACCCAGAAATATCTTTCTGCAGGCCCCAGAAGCCATCTTTTTAAAATAGAATCATCAAAGGAAATAGCACAGGCACAAGCATTTGTGAGAGGATAGGAACCTAGCTTACCATGTGAGACACCTGTTCATTCACACACATAACCAAACACCCGAAGAGAGTTCCTTATGATGGCAGAAGGTCTCTTCTGATGCACTGTTACAGGATTTCACAGTTCAGCATCAGGCAGCCCCATTGAGCTGGTGTCTGATGAGGCCAATGGATGGTAGAGTGTATCATGTGGTGAACAAGGAAGTGAAAGGAGAAGACTCCTAGTGCTCTTTCACATCTATGTGTTCCTCTTTCTGTAGCCAGTAGGATATGATCTTAGGGAATCCATGCTAACAACTTAGGCCAATTTAATCATTTTCAAAGGTCAACCTTCAGACACCAAAATGTGATGATGTTCTATTCTTAATCCATAACACAAATGCTTTTGGGGGCTACCAAGATTATTTTCTGGACCATAACACCTGTTTTGCTCCAAGTTATATAACCATCTCTTCTCATGACAATATGAGACTGCTTTTTTTTTCCAGCCTGGAGAATACCAAACAGCACACACGGATAAGCCATGGTCCCCAGTCTCTAAACTTTTAAAACTCTCCTGCCCCCTTTTCATTAGAGTTGAGTTCAGACCGAATTCTAGTCTTTATAGTTATTCACGATTGCCTTGAATAAAGTCTCCCTTAGTGTCTGAATGTGTCTAGTGCAATTTTTGCATTAACAATGCTCATTTCTTTTCCCTTTTCTTCAGTATTCTATCTATATTCTTCTAATCTCTTTGATATGCTGCTAAATAAACACTGTTGATATATTTTTACCCTTTTCAATATTTTTGAAATTATCAATTTTAAATTTAATTTGTTACTTCTGGCAGTACTTCTTCAACTGATATTTAGATATTTTGCTTCTTACCTTTGACATATTTAATTTGTCAGAAAGTCAAGCAACTCTTTCCTAAAATTTCAAAAAATGGACTTATGAGTGTTTTACACACAATTTTATCCTCTTTCTTTTCCCTGGAAAATGTTCGCAATAATTTACTACTACAATTATTTTTACCCTTGAATTAAATATAGAGGTCAACAATTATTCTCAAAATCTACACAGTGATTCTATGATACTTTCCTCTTTCCAGCACTTCAACATTTTACACTGGTGTGTTCAATGATGATGATGTTCTCCTTTGCCTAATTGTTCAGTTTATTCAGTTGTTTAAAGGAGTGGCTGTAAGAGATATAACAAGGGAGACAGCCAATTTTTCTTAAAGATTATTTAATTCTACCTCCTGCCACCTTGTCTGGTCAACTGGGTGTGAGATGATGCGAGATCCATTTCCAGGTGTTAGGAAATAATGCTAACTTTGGGAGAAGTTTAATCCAATGCAAGTATCTGGTTTACAGGATTTTGCTATTGTATTTATACAAAGAATGACTTTGCTGAACCAAAATACTCAACAACTTTTTCTTCTTTTGTCCTGTGATTCAGCTATTGCTAGAATCTGCTCCTTTTCTTTTGACATTAGCAAACATGGGGTTATTTTGTGAGGTTAGAGATCTCTTGCTCAGCTTCATACCCCTTCCTGTTCTATGGAATGAGATTGAGTTTACAAATATCTTCCACTATTGACTTGCACAGTATGGAATTTAGCAATGCTCTTCAAAATGTTCCCACACATCATTTAAGCTCTTTTTCTTATTGAAGACTATTGGTAAAATCTATTGACTCATAGGATACTTCACCTAGGTTTAAATTTTATGTTTTCTAGAAGGTAACCTTCAAAGTTACAAGTGTGGCTTTGTTGCCATAGTTGTTTTTCACTCTATACGAAGAGGTGTTTCAAAACATTCATGAAAATGACACATTAGCTTTATTTCATCTTTCCAGTGAATTTGTTGAAGTATGTTTTTTTTATGTTTTTATGTGGTTACATTCAATTTGAGTTTGTTTTTGTTCTTTCAGTGAGTTTGAAAGAGATTAATGAATTGTGCACATGCTAACTTTCTTGGAAGACTTCCCAAATCAACATTAAAATCACATTCAAATTTTCTCTGCAGCAAATAAATACTTGACCAATTCATGTGAGGCATGATTAGCACCCATTAGCCTAATCTCTATTAATAATCTGACAGGTTAGCTTTCTAACTGGTCTCTTTGCTTCAGCTCTTGCTCCTCTCTTCGGTTTACTTTCAGCAAAGAAGTCAGAATTATTCTACTAAAATGAAGCTCATATCACACCATTCTTCTGCTCAAAGCCCTGCCACAGATTCCATTTCCATGAGAATAAAATCTGAGGGCCGTCCATATTATGAGTGGCAGTGCCCTGCATAGTCTGGATCCTGGTTTTATGTTTCTAATCTTATCTGTTACTTTAACTCATACCATGCTTCACCTCAATTTCTGTGCACTCACTTTTCTTCCAGCACAGCCCATTCAGGTTAACAGTCAGCTAAACTCAGCAGATTTTCCAGACCCTCCCATACTAAATGTCAACATTGTTCTCCATCCAATTTCCTAGTATACCTTCTAAACATTTTTATCTTTTAGAATTGCCTCTATATGATAATCTATTTTACTCATGTATCTTGCTTGCTCCCTTAAGACTGTAAGTTTTGTACTGGCAAGATTTTTTATCTATGTTCTCATCTGCATTCCCAGTGTCTATAGCAGTGTTTGGCTGTTAACGGGCTAAATGTTTGCATTCCCTCAAAAAATATGTTGTAGCTCTAACCCCCAATCCATGGTATTAGGAGGTCAGTCCTTTGAAATGTAATTAGGTTAAGGTGAAGTCATGAGAATGAAATTCCCATAATGTGTTTAGTGCCCTTATAAGAGAAAGAAGAGACATCAGAGCTTCCTCTCTCTGTCATTTGGGTACACTATGAAAAGGCTATATTTGTAAGGCAGACAATGGCCCTCACTGGACCATGCTGGCACCCTGATCCCAGACTTGCAGACTTCAGAACTGTAAGAAAGTAAATATGTGTTGTTTAAGTCACCCAGTGTATGACACTTTGTTTTAGTGGCCCAAATAGACTAAGAAACAGGTCCATGATAGATAGACAATGGTTGATACACACATGCATTAAAAAACCAGAGTTTGGAAAGGAAAGACCTTAACCATGGGTTGGAGGATCTTATCTCTTAGCAGGAAGACGACTCAATCTCCACAGATTGCTAGGTTGATCTGTGCTATGCAATTTGGTGGTAAAATGTAAACCAATGACCTGGAACTACACTTCAACATTGATTCACTACATAAATTCAACATGGATTAATTACACACAAACTACAGAATATTAATTGTAAGTGTAATCTCTGGAGCCAGAATGTCTGGGCTGAATCCTCAGCTTGACTTCTGTTAGTAACTTGTACATGTTAGATGATATTTTTTGCATATCCACTTGTAAAATGGGTATAACAGAATAATACCTGGGGCTGGCGCTGTGGTGCAGTGGATTAATGCCCTGGCATGAAGCACCAGCATCCCAAACTGGTGCTGGTTCAAGACCCAGCTGCTCCACTTCTGATCCAGCTCTCTGCTATGGCCTGGGAAAGCAGTACAAGATGGCCCAAGTCCTTGGGCCCCTGAACCCACATGGGAGACCCAGAAGGAGCGCCTGGCTTCTGGCTTTGAATCGGTGCAGCTCCGGCCGTTGTGGACAATTGGGGAGTGAACCATCAGATGGAGGACCTCTCTCTCTTTCTCTCTGCCTCTTCTCTCTCTCTCTTTTAAATAAATAACATAAAATCTTTAAAAAAATAGTACCTGCCTCAAATACATGTTGTTATGTATTAGAGCATTTAAAATAATTCTTAACTCATATTTTGTGCTCATAAATATTAAATATTATTCATCAGTTGTGAAGTTGATCAGTTCATTACAGGGTTCACTAATACATAAAGATGTGCTTCCAAACCAATACACTCCATTTCGTAAACCACTTTGGTCTTTTATCTCTTTTCAGATAAATAAAACTTATACATAATATCAAAACTCACTCTTTAAATTTTACCAAGAACAAGAAATACATTTTAATTTTCAATGGCAAAAGGTTATCAGTTGTTACTGATGTCCCTAAATCTCTCAAGGGTCACAACTATTTAGGGAAGTATCCAGTAACCTTAGAATTTTGCATCGAATTTCCATTGGTAAAGATACTATGCCCAGTGCCATCATCTATAATAGCCCACATTTACAATCAATCACAAAGTGTGGACCTGAAGAAATGTATGAGATCATGTAGGGTGCACTTATCATTTTTCTGATGAGTTAATTTACTCCTTCACAGAGAGCTTTCATAATGAAATACAACTCTTAAAGTTGAATATAATTCCTGTAATATTAAGATGAAATAACTCATAATCATACATTCCTACTTGCTTAGACGAATAATAAAACTGTATCACCATATAGCACTCAAAAGTTAGAAAATACACAAACAATGTGAGTAGGATGCCAAGCAAATAAAATCTATTGAACGATTGTGCTTTACATGGAGGCCCACAGATATATGGTAAATATGGTTACAAATTTAACACATCATAAGAAGAGTGCACAACTTTCATAAATTAACTTTCTGCCTTCAGATGCAGAACAAAATCCTGAATAAAACTGAAAGATGATATTGTTGTGGTTGAAATAAAAGAAATATTAGCATGCAATTGTGCATTAGGAGGGTTTGTAAATGAAATTCCCACTCCTGGACTTCTCTACCTTCTTGCAATGATGAGCAATTCAACATTAGAATTTCTCTATTTTAATTAAAACTAACCCTTGAAATGAACAGAAGATTTGGTATTTTAGGGAGCTTTTAAATATCTGCACTGATCACTCAATATTAATACTTAGAGCATGTGATTCCCATGTGATGCAATTAAGCTTGCAAAAACCATGCTGCTCCTTACCTATGTAAGAATTTTAATTGTCTCTAAATATTTTGCTCTTAATTTCTCTCACTTGCTTTTTCTGCTCGTGAGTTACTACCTGCCTACAGAACTTGATACACATAGCATGGCCGTGACTTTAACCAACTTACGTCTCACATAAAAAGAAAATTGTTCTTACTTTTGGGAATGTTTGACAAAAATATCTTTCCTGGAAACCTTATTGCTTTTTATGAGGATGTCTGAATGTTAACTAATAAATAGAGTCATTGAACTTTTTAAAAATAATATCTACCATTCTATGAGTCTGCTGAGTATCTCACTTCCCATGTTGGATCACTCTCCCCTTTATTTACTCCATCGGTTAGCGTTAGCAGGTACTAGACTTGTCTATGTGCTCCCTTTGACTCCCAGTCCCTCCACCATGACCAACTGTGAACTGAAACTGATCACCTGGAACAGTGAGATGGCATTGGTACATGCCACCTCGATGGGATTGAATTGGAATCCCCTGGTATGCTTCCAACTCCGCCACTTGGGGCAAGTCAGCCTGAGCATGTCCCAAATTATACATCTCTTCCCTCTCCCATTCCCACCACCATGTTCAACAGGGATCACATTTCAGTTAATTTTCAACACTTAAGAATAACTGTGCATCAATTACAGATCTAAACCAGTCATATTAAGTAGAACAGATAAAAAAACTACTAAGAGGGATAATGTATTAAGTTGTTCATTAACAGTCAGGGCTATGCTGATCAAGCCACTGTTTCCCATAGTGTCCACCTCACTCCAACAGGTTTCCCTCTTGGTGTTCAGTCAGTCGTCACCGATCAGGGAGAACATATGGTATTTGTCCCTTTGGGACTGGCTTATTTCACTCAGCATGATGTGTTCCAGATTCCTCCATTTTGTTGCAAATGACTGGATTTCGTTGTTTCTTACTGCGGTATAGTATTCTAAAGAGTACATATCCCATAATTTCTTTATCCAGTCTATCGTTGATGGGCATTTAGGTTGGTTCCAGGTCTTAGCTATTGTGAATTGAGCTGCAATAAACATTAGGGTGCAGACCTCTTTTTTGTTTGCCAATTTAAATTCCTTTGGGTAAATTCCAAGGAGTGGGATGGCTGGGTCGAACGGTAGGGTTATCTTCAGGTTTCTGAGGAATCTCCAGACTGACTTCCATAGTGGCTTGACCAGTTTGCATTCCCACCAACAGTGGGTTAGTGTCCCTTTTTCCCCACATCCTCGCCAGCATCTGTTGTTGGTAGATTTCTGCATGTGAGCCATTCTAACCGGGGTGAGGTGAAACCTCATTGTGGTTTTGATTTGCATTTCCCTGATTGCTAATGACCTTGAACATTTTTTCATGTGCCTGTTGGCCATTTGGATTTCCTCTTTTGAAAAATGTCTATTGAGGTCCTTGGCCCATCTCTTAAGTGGGTTGTTGGTTTTGTTTTTGTGGAGTTTCTTGATCTCTTTGTAGATTCTGGTTATTAACCCTTTATCTGTTGCATAGTTTGCAAATATTTTTTCCCCTTCTGTCAGTTGTCTTTTCACTCTCCTGACTGCTTCTTTTGAAGTACAGAAACTTCTCAATTTGATGCAATCCCAATAGTTGATTTTGGCTTTGACTGCCTGTGCCTCTCGGGTCTTTTCCAGAAACTCTTTGCCTGTGCCAATATCTTGAAGGGTTTCTCCAATGTTCTCTAGTAACTTGATGGTGTCAGGTCGTAGATTTAGGTCTTTAATCCATGCTGAGTGGATTTTTGTGTAAGGTGTAAGGTAGGGGTCTTGCTTCATGCTTCTGCACGTGGAAATCCAATTTTCCCAGCACCATTTATTGAATAGACTGTCCTTGCTCCAGGAATTAGTTTTAGATCCTTGATCAAATATAAGTTGGCTGTAGATGTTTGGATTGATTTCTGGTGTTTCAATTCTGTTCCATTGGTCTATCCATCTGTTTCTGTACCAGTACCATGCTGTTTTGATTACAACTGCCCTGTATAGACAGGAGTGTCAATTGGTAAAGTCAACAACAGGAGTCACTGTGCACTTACTCCTCATGTAGGATCTCTATCCTTAATGTGCTGTACATTGAGATTTAATGCTATAACGAGTACTCAAACAATATATTTCACTTTGTGTTTCTATGGGGGTGCAAACTGTTGAAATCCTTACTTAATGCATACTAAACTGATCCTCTGTAAAAAAAAAAAAAAGAAAAAAGAAATTATCAACTCCCAACTTGACTCTCACTGGGATTAAACATGACAATAGGTCTGATCTGATTTCATCATCATTTAAAAAAAATCATCTATTATTTTTCACTTTATGTTTCTGTGTGGGAGCAAACTGTTGAAATCCATACTTGATGTATACTAAGCTGATCTTCTGTATATTAAGATAATCAAAAATGAATCTTGATGTGAATGGAAGGGGAGAGGGAGTGGGAAAGGGGAGGGTTGTGGGTGGGAGGGACGGTATGGGGGGGAAGCCATTGTAATCCATAAGTCGTACTTTGGAAATTTATATGCATTAAATAAAAGTTTAAAAAAAAATTTTACCAATAGTTTGAACTAAAAAAAAAAATAACATCTAATAAGTATTTCTAATCCTTTAAAGAACCTTGGGAATGTAAGACTGTTTTCCTGTTTGGAGATTTATTTATTTATTTTCTAATTAGTATATACAAATATTTACTATGATGCCCAAATTGATATTCAGTAGTGCCTCAGCCAAAAATGATCACATTTTCAAATACTTATGTAGTGCTGACAAAGGTTAAAGAGATTGGTTAATTTTTCAAAACATTAGTCATATTTTATATCAAGTAGGTGTGAGTGTATCTTATATGTAGTAATAGCACTTATGCATGAACCATGATTGAATTTCAGTTCCCAAGCATCAAGTTCTTCCTAGATTAGCTGAGTGCATTGGGCCTATAGAGCTATTAGCTCTTATTGAAAGATAGATGAATATCATTCCCTACAGAATAGTGAATTAGCTCTTACCTCATATCAAAGCTTTTTCCAGGTTTCTCTTCACAATGGGACTCCTTTAACCATTCCTGTTTCTAATGCAACCAGAGAGTAAAGTAGCAATCAGAAGGAGAAAATGAAATCTATTGAAATAAAATCATCAAGTGGGCATGGCTTTAACTTCTCACAGTAGGGTGATCTGATATGATTAATCCACAATGATAAAGGTGGCCTCTAGGGGCCCATGGCAATTTCCCTGAGTACCAAAATGTATACGTTCTAAAGTAGAAGTAAGAGCTGTCATTTATTGAAAGAACAAAAAGAATTTTTACCTAGAAGAATAAGTGAGTCATAGTAGAATAAAATGTTCCTTCATTTTCAACTTCTTTCCTTAAGATGTTGTATGCTTAACTATCACTTTATAGCATATTTTTTACTTAAAATTTTTAGAGCAGAAATAAAAAGATGTAAAAGAGATACTCTGTGTAACCTTATCTTGAAAGGTAAATCAGAAACTCTCAGAGCAAAACATTAAAAAGGTAACTGATTGTTTTCTGGCCTGGAAAGACTAGACCCCTAATTGATACTATTTTAAAAAAATAACTTTGCCTAAGATCGTTCATAATTTATATGCCAGGATTTCACTTAGTAGTGCAGAAAAATGGGGAAGAAGGCTAAGAATATATGAATGTTTCACAAACTAGATATTAGCAGAACCTCAGCATGTTCTAAACATATACTGTAAAGGTCCTTTTTATAGACCGCCAGGTAATACCTGGGCATATTTGAAAAATCTGTTTTCCTCATTCTGAGAAAAGAGAAATGCAAGAAAAGAATAAAAATCATCTTCTCTCTGGGATTCAGACAAAGGAGCATATGACCACAAACTTTGATTCACTACATTCTGGGGCTGGGGATGCAGCTCACCATTCATGCTTGAGCAGACAGAGTATCATGAGAGTTTCTACCCATTCCCCAGAGAAAACATGTAGATTTAAAAGAGAAGAACATTCTCAAATCTTTGACCCAAATTTCTACTGTAGGAAGCCTGAAAAAGGGGGCATTCATTGAGCCTGGTAATTGTTCAAGATGTCTGTATTCCATATGGGAGTTTACATCCACCTCTTGTTTCCTGACTCAAATTTCTGCTTATGAAGACTCTCAGATGCAGCAGTGATGGGCCAACTAGTTAGAATCATGCCACTCACAAGACAGCAAGATTGAGTCCCCAACTCTAGGGGTTCTGGCTTTTATGGGCATCTGGAGAGTGAATCAGTAGATGGGAGCTCTCTTTTTTTCCATTTCTCATGTAAATAAATAAAAAATAAAATTTAAATAAGAATCTAGAAAAAGGTAATAAAGTTTAACCCAAGTATTGAAGAGATAAAAATATAAGTAGAAAATTATAACATAGAAAAAAGAAACTCAGTGAAACTGAGCGAGTTTTTGTAAAAAGGAATTGAAATGGATAAAACTGTACCTACAGTGAACAACAAAATATAAATAAAAATACTAATTGCCACTATCATGAATAAAAATGAAAGATTAGTATTGATTATATAGGCATTCTAAAACTAGTAAGGGAAGATTATAAATAATTTATGTCAATACATTTGGTGACACAGATGAAACTGAGAAATTCCTTGAAGTAAACTAGCCCTCTCTCCCTCAATCCCCCTCTTTTCTTCCTTTTTTTTTTTTCTTTAGACAACTTGATCTAAGTGGAGCATGGTTTTTTGCTTGTTCGGTTGGTTGGTTGGTTTTGTTTTGCATTGTTTTAAGTAGCCTGTAAGGAGTGGCCAGTAAGGAAGGAGGAAATCTGGAAATATTACACTAGCTAAGCAACGCCCGGGCAGAGAGTTAGTTAGTGATGCCCTTTGGTTGATTCATCATCCCCAGGGTGATTGTGAGAGCAGAACCCATTTAGCTCAGATCAACACTGAAATATTTTGAGTGTTTGTTTCCTGCCTTTAAATTCCTATGCTGAAATGCTAAACTCCATGGTAAGGGTATTGAGAAGTGAGGACTTTGGCACTAACTCATGAGGATGCGTCTCTTACGAATGGGATTAGTGCCCTTTAAAAGGACACCCCAGAAACCTCCCTGCTTCATTCCACAGTGTGAGGCTGGAGTGATGTCAGCACTCGAGGAAGTAGGTCCTCACCTGACACTGAAACTTTGGGGGCCCTGATTGTCGACTTCCAAGACTCTAGAGCTAAGAGGTGCAAATTACTGTTGTTTATAAACTACTCAGTTTCTATTTTATATCTGCCTGAATGTTCTAAAACAAACACTAAACACTTGGCAGGAACGGCTATTTGATAGGAAGTAGAAATGAAATATATTTAACTCTTAGCTTGGCTGAACCTACTCACCTCTACAAATCACCTTCTTCAGTGTATGAATTGGCTAGTGTGGCTAAGTGGTGCCCTTAATACGACACCATGCCCCAACAAGATGGTCAGTCAGTGCTGCAATTCACAGAACACTAAGTTAAGATTCATGTGTACTTAATAAACTGCCTACATTTTCAGTGGCAGAGCCAAGATTTGAAGTAAAATCTTACAAAAACAAGCATTTTTCAATTATGTCATGATACAGCATCTCTCCTTCCTCTGCCACCGTTGTTGTAGGAAGGTGAACTCTGTAAAAGCTAAGTTTGGCATTGACTTGCCTCAGATATTTGAATTCCCAAATTATAAGTTAAATCTTTCTCATATATCGTTGCTTAATAATAATCATGATTTTGAACTGATACCAAAGTTGATGCCAAGCTTTCTTTTTTACTTTAGAAAACTAAAATAACCGAAAAATAAGTAACAGGTAACAAATGCTTAGTGCTTGCTGTGCCTGAAACAGCTTCAAGCACTTTACATGCAGTACCTCTTTTAAACCCCCATTCTTTCAAGATAGGGATTATAAAATCATTGTAGCTGCAGAGACGAGGAAACTAAAAACAGAGTTGAAGTACTGCACCCAAGTACATGGTTAGAGCTGCATCCGAGTGTTTTTATAGTGAACACAGCTAAATCAAAACAATGTGCTAATCCAGGTGCTCCATTGCTTGAAGTTCATTCAGAGAGACTTACTCCTTGGGGATAAGCTTTGCTGTCCTAGACATCATTCACTAATTCATCAACTCCCTTTCACCTTTATGCAAACTAGATTTTAAAAATGAGACCGCTTGTGATAGGGCTGGGGATGTGGTCAGGAGTTATGGGGATGGTGATTTGAACAAACAGACACAGAGAGGCTAAATGAAGAGACAAGGTGAAATTTTTGACTATTTCTTTTCAAGTTCATAGAGTTTCTCTTAAACACACAAAAAGTAAGTGGCAGATCTCAGCCCTAGAATTCAAATCTCAATTCCAGCTTTTAATCTACCTAACAGAGGAAAATTCCTTCCTTTTTTATTTGTTCTCTTTAAGTTTCCTAACTGCGGGGGCACATTTATTCTCCTTAATTTAATATTCTGCTTGAGAGACTGGATTTTGGCAAACTATGACTAATCACTTTGGTCTCCAGGAAACAGAACAGCAGAGCCCCTAGCTCTACAAAATTTAGCTGAAGAAGAAAAGGAAGCTCATACAATCTAACTGGTTGTTGACAGTTAACTGAGAAAGGAATTGGTCTGATTTGCCAAAAGAAAACATAGGCTGTCTGTTCACTGTGTATCTGCTAAAATACAGCATAAACAATCCTATTCCGGCACACCGGGTTCTAGTCCCGGTCGGGGCGCCGGATTCTGTCCCGGTTGCCCCTCTTCCAGGCCAGCTCTCTGCTGTGGCCAGGGAGTGCAGTGGAGGATGGCCCAAGTGCTTGGGCCCTGCATCCGCATGGGAGACCAGGAGAAGCACCTGGCTCCTAGCTTCGGATCAGCATGATGCGCCAGCCGCAGTGTGCCGGCCGTGGTGGCCATTGGAGGGTGAACCAACGGCAAAGGAAGACCTTTCTCTCTGTCTCTCTCTCAATGTTCACTCTGCCTGTCACAAAAAAAAAAAAAAAAAAAAAAAAAAAAATCCTATTAATGGTGCTCTGACATTATTCACTTTACCCTTTTATCCCTTTGCCCCGCATCTTTTGGTATTTTTATTTTCTCTGGCTTTCCCACTTAGAGTAAAGAGAAATCAAGATCTGAAACTTCAATCCATTCTATTTAATCCTTGATGAGGTTTGGGGGAAATGAAAATATTGATTTAAAAAGGAGGATTGTTCAGAAATCAAAGTTATTCACTCTGTGTGATCTCTAACACCATGAAAGCTGAGTGACAGATCCCCTATTGATCAATAATATTCGTGAGTCTGGTAGCTCACCCATATCCTTAAGATGAAATTATATAATATCTGGTGAAATCATTGTGTGTGCCATGAGTGGTGAAAATAAGTGTGAATAATGTGTTGTATTTGCTATAGTAATACAGCAGTAAAATGGGTTGATGGCAAAGTACCAGAAACTATATACACTATTCAGAGCTATTCTGATAGTAATTTGCGCTTCCCTCTTACTCAGCTGTATGCATTTGACATTTAAAGGGGATGTCTTAAATGTAATAAATCAGAGAGAGAGAGAGAGAGAGAGAGAGAGAAACCATCTCACAGACCTGTTTCTATGGTATGGCCAAGGTTACTAGTGCAATTTAAAAACAAGATGGCCCTGGCCAGCACTGTGACAAAGTGGGTTAAAGCCCTGGCCTGCAGGAATGGCTGCTCTACTTCCGATCCAGCTCTCTGCTATGGCCTGGGAAAGCAGTAGAAGATGGCCCAAGTGTTTGGGCCCCTGCACCGCGTAGGAGACTCAAAAGAAGCTCCTGGCTCCTGGCATCATATCATCTCAGCTCTGGCTGTTGCAGTCATTTGGGGAGTGAACCAGCGGATGGGATTCCTCTCTCTCTCTCTGGTTCTCTCTGTAACTTTCAAATAAATAAAATAAATCTTTTAAAAAAATAAGATGGCCCTGACAGCTGATCAAAGAAAAGTAAAGATGATATCTTTATCCAGACCAAGATGCACAGTACAGGTCCTACCATTCTCACAACATCCCCTGGAGTGAGGCTTGGATTTGCTGTTTCACCTAAGCCTTTATTACCATCAATGTTTTATGATGATTCTATCCCTCTCAAAAAAAGTTAAAGTAGACCAATGTGGAGAAAAAAGTAGGTGGTTTCTGAAAAAATAGTTTTAGATTTGGTGATGGCAATATTTTGAGTTGGAAGTTCACACAGAATCCATGTCTTCCTCCTGCTAAAAATCCTTCAGGTTGTTTCCTATTTCCTACAGGCTGAAACCCAAATTCAGGATAGGATATAAATGTTTTCATAACCTATCCACCATTCATTTTCCCCATCTCATCACTTCTATTCTCTTTTATTTATTTATTTGACAGATAGAGTTAGACAGTGAGAGAGAGAGAGATAGACAGAGAGAAAGGTCTTCCTTCCATTGGTTCACCCCTCAAATGGCTGCCAAGGCCGGCACTGTGCCGATCCGAAGCCAGAAGCCAGGTGCCTCCTTCTGGTCTCCCATGCAGGTGCAGAGCCCAAGCACCCAGGCCATCTTTCACTGCCTTACCGGGCCACAGCAGAGAGCTGCACTGGAAGAGGAGCAACCGGGACTAGAACCCGGTGCCCATATGGGATGCCGGTGCCTCAGGCAGAGGATTAACCAAGTGAGCCACGGTGCCGGCCCCCGAAGAGAGGGGTCTTCCATCTACTGGTTCACTCCCCAGATGGCCACAATAGCACCACCAGAGCCATTCCGAAGCCAGGAGCCAGGAGGTTCTTCCAGGTCCCACATGTGGGTGCAAGGGACCAAGCACCTGGGCCATCCTCTACTGCCAGGCCACAGCAGAGAGCTGGATCAGAAGTGGAGCAGCTGGGACACAAACCGATGCCCATATGGAATTCTGGCACCGTAGGCGAGGCTTAGCCCACTACGCTACAGCACCGGCCCTATTTTCTTTTAGTTTTTGCAATAACATGCATTTCAATTGATTTTAGTCACAGGCTTCTCCTCCACTATGTAAAGACTCAACAAGTATTTTTTGCATATATTTTGTGAATTTGTACATTATTAGAAGTTGTATCTCAACTCCTGTGCCTAAAACAGCCTGTAAGACATTTTCAATGACTTAATTTTACACCAAATAAGGCTGTACTAACATTATTTTTAAGAAAAAAAAATTGAAAGAGCCATATTGCTATGATTGTGATATTTAAAATATCAGAATTATGTGTGCCAAACGTATCAGTAGGCTAACTGATCAAGTTATTTGGGGTTATCTAAGAGTTAGGAGATTATGAATGTTTTTTATTTTCTCCTTTTTGGTCTTCTACAGTGCAATGCACTTAGGATACTTTACATGAAATGGCATAAATATTGAAAATGGCTTTCTCTCAGGATGACTTTCGTGATTCAGTTGAATTTGTTACAGTTAAGAATTTCCTGGGACTGGAAATAGTTTCTGCCCTTGGCTACCATAGTACCACCTCTCCAGATTTTGCTCTAGCATCTCTGTTACCCATTCCTTGTCTCATTATTGGTTTTTTTCTTCTCAAGTAGATCATTAAATGCTAGATAGCATCAGAGTCTTTTTTTACGTCCACTTCTCATTTTTTAGTCTTTCATCTAAAGAATGTCATGAATTTACTTATAATTTATGATCTCAATATTGTATTTCTAGAGCTCTCACATTGCTTCCTATTTCAGTATTCTTAAATCTGACCATCTGCTCGGCATTTGGGTAGTTCAGTCATCTCAGACGTAATATGTACAAAACCTCTACTCTTCTCTGTAAATGCTACCACCTTTCACCCAATTCAAGCCAGAAAACTAGCAGCTGTTTTTGGACTCTTCCCCCTCCCTTCTGGTAACATCTACTCCACCTCAAAGTATTACTGACTCTACCTTGTAAATGTCTCTCAAACCCATCCATGTCACTCCAACCTCATGGCTAATGCTGTTTTCTAAGTTAAAAACACTTCTTTTGTCTTTATCATTTTAATAGTTTTTAACTGCCCCCTTCAATTTTTGTGAACTTATTCCTTAAGGAGTATCACCAAAACCACGAAACACAAAGTCCTACAATGTGCTAAATACCATCCCCAGCATTATAAATACTACAGAAAAATTAATTATGAGCATGGGCTCTGCACAGATTAATTCACAGCCTTGCTGAGAATGATGGAGTGTAAAGGACGGAAAGGAAGAAAATAGATCAATAAATTATTTCCTTAAAATTCTTTCATGTCTAGTTCAGTGTCTCTTATGGTTTGGAACAGAATAGCCAATGGCCTATACACAATTCTAATTCCATCTCACTGTTAGAAATCAAACTCATTGTTTTCTCCCTAAAATATACTAGCCTAATTTTATTTGGTTATTATTTTTAGTCTTTGCCTATATTCTTGATGAAATAGGATCTTTCTGCTCTTTATTTAGTGGAGTATTAAACCTTTGAGTATAATGTAAATTAAAAATATGCTATCCCAAAATTAAATCAAGCAAAAAAATCTACCAGCTTCAATATATTATCATATTGAATATTTACAATAATTATAAAAGAGGAGAAAACTCCCACTTTAAAAGGTGTGGAACTAATATTCTTAAAGCAGAAGCTTGCAAAATCAAAGAATGTCTCATTTAATATTGTTCTATTCAGAACAAAAGCCTACAACTATCATGTGGGTGGCATATCAGATGAGAAATGAAGTTCAAAGGTGAAATTGCAACCTGCTCTATGAAATGGGTCATTTGTTTTAATAAGCTAGGTAGAGGCTGGGTGCTTGTAACCATGTGGTAGCTTGAAACAATTTGATAAAATTTTAAAGTTGGTGCAAGGGGTGGGTGTGTGGTGCAGCAGGTTAATTAGAAGATATCTTTGTCATTCTGCCTTTCAAATAAAAATGCATAAATATGTATATCAATATAATTTAAAAATAAATCTCATGGGAAAATGGAGATTATTTAATTCAACACTTCAGTCATAATGAATAACAAATTGAAGTTGACAGGGCAATGATTTCCTTGCCCAAAATTGTACAGTATGCCTTTGTGAGTGTGGAGACCCAGATTCTACTCATCCAATTCTCATTGTAATGTTTATTCCTCCCTAGTCTATTTTAGCCTTTTTTACCTTATAAAAGGACTTTTCCTATATGATTTAAATTGCAATCTTGCTATGTGAGTTTAAATGTATTTGAATATCATAAATTCTGAGCCAAAGCAACTAATTTAAATTTATCTTGAAACTTAAATGTTTATATCTGAGGAAGATGATCTTGGACAAGGTCTTCCCAGGGTGTCAGGCACAGACTAATGATATTAATAAAATGAAAAGACTCAGGAAGAGATTTTGAATGACAAGATTCTGGCTGGAGCTGCTTGTCTAACTAAATCAGGTCCAGGCTTAAGGCAAACAAACAAAAGGCCAGGCCAGACACAGGAGTGCTAAGTGGGTTAGAGATTCTGACAGAAAATGCAGCACTCTGCCATGTTCTCTGAGCAAGAAGTGTTAGTGCACATTCAAAGTCTCCTCGGAGTGCCATGGGCTCCGTCTTCTTTGACACACTTCACATTAAAGGAATCTTATCTTTTTTGTATCATATTGAGTATATGCAGATTTATTCAATAGTAATTGTTGTAATAAGCCCAGATTATGTACCCTTTGTTTGTGCCAATATATTGTTAACATTTTCAAAGAATGCACGGGTTATGTGATATTTTTACAATCCCTTATGATGGGCAATCGCATCCCCTTTTATCAGGGGTCTGAAACCAGAACCAGGTCTACTTTGAGAGCCTTTACATCTGCCCTTTTCATAGATCTCTTTCCTTGAACACAGAAAAGACTAAATTGGTGACCTAAACATGGTTAGCACTAAAAAGAACAGAAGAAGCAGTCAAGCCTATCTTTGAGTCTTAACATCTTCCATTCCATTAGATACTGTAGTTGTCTCATGTTCCACAATTGTATACTTTGTCTACCTCATACTAACTTATAAGGCCTGAGTTAACACAACAGTGTCTTTGTGTATACACGTGATTAGTCATGTTTTACAAGAATGATGAGAAAATAATGGGATCAAGCTATTGGATACCAGACACTTAAATTTAAAGGTCTGTGGATTCATTGTTTTCCCTGTGGGGACAGACATTACAAACTGGTGCTTTATGGAGGACTATATAGATGGACATGATCTTAGATGCTGTAAATTTCAAGAATTTAATGTAACGGCTACTTTCCTTTGCCACTTTTATCTACACCAATAATAACTTAGGTAGAAGTCATGTTGCACCACCTGCATTTGAGTCATATGCTAATTTACCATTCAGTCTGGGCATGAAGGGATTTGGGTTTAGAAGCCAACACAACTAAATCAATGTGAAATGTTAGTATTAAAAGAGTGAATTGTACCATTGTATGTTATTTGTTAATACAGAGGATCATAATCCAAAAGTTGGTGTCTAAAATAACAATCTAACTCCATAATGAAACAGAATCTAGCTTGTTCTTCTGTTGATGATATCAGGATTAAAAAAAAAAAAACTTGGCTGAAACAAGATGTGAATTAGATACTTTATCTATAATATTTATATAATGAGTTTGTATAAATGGAAATGGAAAATATTGGGTCAAATGAACCCCATAGCATATTTTGAAATTAACTTCTCTTATCAAGTCTTTCTCTGGAGATGGAATTAGTAATTACTCATTATAAAGTAAGAAAATCAGTCATAAATTCATAGCAGCTATTGGGACAAAAATTGTTAAAATGAGCAATAATTGTTGGAGTCTTTCAATTAGTCACATGTTTTACCATAAAAGAATTTTCCTCTCTTTGGAGTAAGTTGGCCAAAGAGGATTTGAATGAGAATGCAAAGCATAAATTATATTCAGTAGCTCACCAATATAGAAACATACCAGAAATATTTGAATTTTTTAGGAGGATAGATGGCAGCAATAGTTGTAAATTTTCTGAATATCTATGCTGACTGTTTAAATTAAGACGATGATGGTAAGGATGATAAATATGATGGTAATGTTGATATTCTAGTATAATAATTTAAAATCTCAGGACTTTAATTTTCGATATAGGAAAAAGCAATAGAACCATTGGCTATATATTTTGATGGGGTTTAAGGAGCTACTTAGCATATCATAGTTATTTGAGAGAACATTTATTGAGTAGGTCATGGAAGATGTTATACCCAGAATGATGATTGCAGACAATAATTGCATTAATCACTCTCACTTTTACAAATATAATCTCTTTTCTACTCAATGAAATAAAAGGTCAGATATTTTTCATTATAAAGTTCACCCATGCAAGAAATTATGAGAAAAAATACACATATGATTAAAGAAAAAAAAACAACCATTTTCTCATTACATCAAAATAGTCACAACATTTGCCTCATGTCTTACTTTTCTATGCATTTTTAAATTTATGCTATATAGTTATGTTGACAACTATAAATTTTTCATGGACACATAGGTATTTTCTACATTACTAAGGAATATAAGAACATTTATTATGGTAGTGTGAAATTGCATCAAGAGGGTATATATCCATGTGGCACTGCAAATATTTTTCACCTCCTACATTTCACCTGTATAAATAAGGCTAGATAAACATTTTATGGCTTTTTATCTATCTATCTGTCAATCTATTTATTTATTGCTTAGAAGAACTTCCTGAAAATGATCAGGTCAAAAAAATACTAGAGAGCAAACTTTCCAAACAGTATGCACAAAGCTATTAAATTTCCATTTTAACATTTATCTACTGAATATTTTAAGATATAAACATTGCATGAAAAATAAAGTGTACTTAACTCTTTTTTTTCTATATCTGGTCTTGATCATACCTCTTTAGTTCTAACAGTTACACTTTTTATTTCTATATCCAGTCTTGGCTATCCTATTGACCAAAATTCTCAGATAGGATGTAGCCATATACAGACTTTGTCTTCAGAAAATCTGAGTTGAAAATATTGGTCCAAAAGTTAATAGCAATAGAAGCCTGCTCAAATTACAAAACTTTCCGAGTTCCAAGACCTTGCTTATATCACTGGGGATAATATCAGTTATATCCAAAGATTAGAATCAGGATTAGCAGGGATCATTCCAAAAGGCTGTCATGTAATAGGTGGTTTTGTTATGACAGGCACAAAATACGACAGAGATAATAACTAGGTGTTGACTATGGTGTAGTTACTTTTGACCAGTGGCTGCCTAGCCAGGGAATGCTTGCTAGCTTTTCCTTCTGCACACATGCCACTATGTCTTTGTGGGTTTGTCATGTCATGCTTTCAGGGATGGCCCATTGAATCATTCCATGCACCTCCATATGTACTCCCATCGCTCCTGCTTTTTGGGTTTGAATATGGCTTTAAATATTGACTTCCAGGGTAACCCAGAAATAAGAGGGTAATGAATTGTCTGTCAGCCTACATCTCTGAATGACTGCATAAAGTAGAATTCTCTCCCTCTACACTGCCACGTGATATTACTTGGGTGAGGTATTATGTTATTGTGCAGGCCCTGAGACTCCAGGGTTTTTTTTTTTTTTTAAATGCACATCTATTGTTTTCTTCTACTGATAGAGAAATTGGTTAGAAGTATTGTGATAACATGAAAACAAAATGAAACAAAAACAACAAACAAGACAAAACTCAAACCTATCATGTGTGGCTTTGGTTAAGTAATTATAGTAGGTAACAAGAAAACAATTTTGCTGTCTGGTAAGGTGTTGACTCATATGAATCCAGTGTGAAATATCAGATTAAGTTATTACACATAATAATTTGGCAGGCAGACAACCCTGTGCCCTTAGTTTTGGGGGAATAGGATCAAAACAGAATCTTAAGAGTTGTTATGAGGTGAATTCACAGGTGCTAATGAAAGCGAAAGTTATTCTGTCAAGAATTGACCAGTTTATAAATTTCATAAAGTTCCAGCGTTGCAGGTGGCTTGGTTGGGAATTTCTTCTCCACTTAATCAACTGAAAATTCAGCCGAAAGGCATTTTCTAGCTTCTACAAATTGTTTTCATTTCTCTTAGACAGTGACAAGTTGTGGAAGGAAAATACAGCATTTGCATATGTGGGGATTTTTATTTATTATGGAATGGGGCTAGTCCCAAGCTTAATATAAGGCACTTCTGCTAGTTGGGCACTTCTACCATATATCAGAACTCAGGCAGATGCCCCCTTTTCCTAATTCTAAGAAGCCATAAAATAAAGCCCTTGCCTGGACAGTGACCTTTCAGCAACAACTCTTCCCCAAGGAAGTATGGCCTACATTTCTGCTTGACAGAAGACTACTTTCAGCTTTGCTGTTAGAGTAAGCCACTGATAGTTCAGGATTTATCTGTTAGCAAGATAGTGCTTAATTTAAGCACACTGAGATTTTTACCAGCAAGTCAATAACAGAGGGGAATAATCTCACAGGCAACTTATCTGTCCTCCATGTCCAGTGCTGAAGGGCCATGGAACATTCCAGTGTTGGTGGGAGATTGTTTCTGTATCTGATTCTTGATACCCAGTTGTACCCCAGTTATCATAATATTGAGTTTCTTCTTTGACTCTGATTGAGGTTCTTTGACGATGCTACCTTGCATCAAGCCTCACTATCTTACTGCCTCTTATGCGACGTTTTTACCCCTTGTTCATTTGTGCAGTCCCTTATAGGTGGTACTATTATTAAAGGGGTTGCCCCAGACATCTACTTGTTCAAGAATTTCTAGTAAGACCTGATGGAGACAAGAAATGAAAGATCTAAACTCAGAATTTATAAAGAAAACTGCATTTTTTAAGTAAAAGTTTTCTATGAACTCAAGAACCTTATTTCAGTTTTGTCAAAGAGATGCCTTTCTATTGGAGAAAAATAATAACACTCCATCAGGTCCTGTTGCTTTGACAAATTTAATAGTAATAAGCCTACAGACAGGACGCAGATGCTCCTGATCTTGAAACAGGCAGCTGGTGTGCCAGAACTAACATCTTCCTTCTCCGCTACCGTTGGTTTCATTAACCTTCAGAACTCCTTTTATTCATCTGTCTTAAACTAATCTTATTATTCCCTTAAGAGTCTGGCTTGAGCCACAGAAAATGAGCAATGTCAATAATTGTGTAAACCAATTAGGCTACCATTTAATGGAGGACTAATGTTTACCCCAAATCTTAGTGATATGTGGAGGTAAAATTGGAGGATCTCATCTTAGCTAATGTGATATAATTTTCAAATGGATCTTTTTCCTCGTGTCCAGATACATTTTGTCCAACCTTTATGAAGCATGTAGTAATAACTCCTAATGATACCACAAACTTGAGCTCTACTAAAAGCACACTGGGAAAATGAAATCAGAGCCTCAATTGTTTTAATCTCTCTTCCAAAATACCATTTAAAGGTTAAAAATAGAACTAATTCTAATAATATTTTACATTTGTTAGGAATATGGTAGAAAATTACCCTATCTGGCAATTCTGAATATTCTCTCCTTTCCCTAGTTTTATTTGGATACATGGATATATCTCATTGGTTGTCACTATCAGAGAATATTATAAAATGCAGCTAACGCAATCAAACCCGTACACTTGATCCTTAGGTAGAAACTTCATGTGTGCATGGAGCAATCGCCTTACCATCAGAAATGTAGATGCCCTTGTCATCTGCAGCAGATACAAGGTAATTTGGTCAAAAACATGGGTTTCCTTTAAGAGTAAGTCTAGGAACATCTTTTATTTCATTTTTTAAAATGTTTTTAACAAAACATAAGTTTATATATATATTTATGGAATACCATGTCACGTTTTATGTGTATATAAAATATCAAAATATATATAAAATATATATAAATATATATGTAAATTTTTAAATGTCCAAACAGGGTAAATATATCTATCTCCTCAATTATTTATTTTTTCATGGTGAAGAAGCATTTTTAAAATATCATAATCAATTTCTCCCTTTTATTAAAGATCTAATTATTTATTTGAAAGTCAGAGTTACAGAGAGAGGGACACACATATACACTCAGAAGAAGAGAGAAACAGAGAGGGAGAGAGAATTTCTCCTTTATAACGACAAGAGTCGTTAGAGTACCTGGGGATGTTTTTATTATTTTCTTTTCCTTCCTTTCATTATTTATTTTGGATGTATTAATTCCTTTCATTATCATCTGCACTTGCTTTTCCCTGTATGTCATGCTCATAGCCCTTTTCAATGTGGCCACAGCTACTATTCTCACTTTGTATACGATAAAAATGCTCAGGCATGCTTGCCCCTGCAATATTCTGCTATCCTCAATGAGTATTCAGCTTCAACATGCCAAAAGTGAATTCTGAAAGTGATGTGTTAGCAAGTTATCTAGAGCACGCTGAGTCTGCCTTTCCTTTTCAGAAAAAAAACAAGGATAAAAACGAATGTTTGTATAGGGATGGGGTTTCTCACAATGATTACGTAGCCACTTGAGATGCCTGTACCCCATTTTGGAGTACCTGGTTCAAGTCCCTGCTACCCTGCTTTGATTCAACTTCCTGATAATGTACACCCTGGGAAGCAGCAGGTGAGATGGCCCAAGTACTTGGGTCTCTGCCACCTATGTGGGGATGCAAGGTAGTTCCCCACCCCTAGATTCAATTTTGCCCGGCTTTAGCTGTTGCAGACATTTGGGAATTGAACCAGCAGATAGAGGATCTCTCTGTGCCTCCCTGTGTGCCTCTCTCTCTCCTTATCTCTCTCTCTCTCTCCCTCCCTCTCTCCCTTCCTCTCTCTGTGTCTGCCTTTCAAATAAAATTAAGTCATTATTTTGAAAAGTACTTTCAGAAACTCAAGTTTCTTAACATTATACAAAATGTATGCAAATATTATAATAGTTCAAAAAGTTCATGGAAAAGGGGAATTAAAAGATAAGCTTACTTTAGCACAAAATTATTTCTTATATTTTAATTTTCTAAAGTGCCCTTGTATACAGTACTAATCATATTTTTATTTCTATTTTTGGTTTATTATTATTGAAACAAGGGAAATTTTGCTTTAGAGGCAATCAGACCAATATAACCCAATGTGGAAACTAAACTCGCATGTAGCTGTGGTAGTCATCTATTCATGTTGTGTGTTTTCTGAGATGTTGCTGAACAGAGATCAGTGAAATATACGCCTCCTTCTAGCTCACTGGTGCCTGAAGGTAATTCCTGAGGGTGCCATTATTTTGACTTAAGGTTTCTTAGGCCCTGTTAACATGCAAACAACTCGGGGAGCACAGACATATTTATGTTGTACCTATATGCAAAATTTTTTCAGCGCCTTTATATCTCCAAGTTTCATCATGCAGGAATGAAGACCTTGAAAGGAATGGAAGGCTTCGGGTAGTGTTATATAGAATAGCATCGCACACTGTATTTCAATAAGGCTACCTGCTTCTGAAGTTCAGGATCCTGTTTCCTACCGACTTATAATTTTTTTCTATCTATACCTAGTCACGTACCCTCTGGGCACTGAAGAACATAATTTAATTGAATGCAAGAGAGAATTTCAGTAGGAAGTTGAAACATTTTACTATTTCTTTTAGCTGAAAAGCAAGCATTAGGTTTAGATGCTAAATTGTGACAGACACATTTCTTGTGGCATATGGCTTCCTGAAATCTTTCCCTGGGTGGGAAGCTGGCAGTGTTGAAGTTACCTCTGGCTAGTCACGTGCTTAGCTTGCTGATGGGCTGTCTGAAGCTTCCAGCAGACTTTCAGAATCATCAAAACATATTTGACTCAGAGTCAGTCTTTGGTGTCACTCTATGCATTGGAGTTACTTTGTTCCCTCTATCAGAAGTGACTAAATTTTCATAGGAGTTCTGGCAGAATATTTTGCTTTTTAAATATCAGAGCCCTCCTCCCTAATTTCCATTAAGCATCAGATATCCAAACACTCTTCTCTTGGATGGAGGTATCAAGACAGAGTTCCCAACTCAGTTGGTGGTAATTGGGCTGAAAACAACTTCTCTCCGGAATCATCTCCTGTAAGGGCCTAAATAAACCTTTCTACTTTAGCCCAACTTGCTTTGAGAGAAGAGCTTTTCACCGCTGTGTGGCTCACAAGGCCCTGGGGACTCTACTGCACAATATGTTCGGTTTCTCTGTGCAAAATCTATCTCTTAGATGGCTGAGTGAGAAAATGCTGAAAGTATTATGTTGATAACAGTCAAAGCCTTAATGATGTAGGATGTTTCTCAGAGGATAATTTGTAAGCAGGTCAGCATCCTTACCTTTGGAAAAAAAATATGTCTGTTCTCATTTGCACCAAATGTTTATTTTATAATTTGCTTTATGGCTAAATATTGGTCTAAAGGATTAAGCCAATGAGTAGGGTAAAGGTTAGTAACAGTACATATAAAACAGTGTAGCAGATGTGTATAATTACACATCACAAACAGCTGAGTTCTTTCCCCGAAAGAAAATTCACTTTGTCGTGTGTACATTCCACTAGCAACACAGAGTAATTTAAATAATTGTATAGTTCTAGAAGGGATATAGGTGAGTAAATCTGATTTTGTTGTTAGGGTTCAAGCTAAAGCAATATTTATAAAGAAAATGATTTTAGTGGGAAGGGTCACTTGAGGGAATCAGAAAGACTGCAATCTTTTCCTGGCTTTTTTTCTGTGGTATAAATTAGCCATTTTGAATAAGTTACTAAACCTCTGTTTACTCATCTGCCATTTAGGTGTTTAACTCAGATTTCTTGGATGGCTAAAATTAGATCGAAGTGCACCAATCCAGAGCCAGGAGCTTCTTCCTGGTCTCCCACACGGGTGCAGGAGCCCAAGGACTTCGACCATCTTCTACTGCTTTCCCAGGCCATAGCAGAGAGCTGGATCGGAAGTGGAGCTGCCGGGTCTCAAACTAGTGCCCATATGGGATGCCAGCACTGCAGGTGGTTGCTTTACCCGCTATACCACAGCGCCGGCCCCAAACTGTAAAGTTACTTTAAATGTTTAATGTAATATCTACATGTACAGATGTTTGGTATATTATATATAATTAGCAAATCATTTTTTCTTGACTATTTCATCACAGATATGATTCATCATAAACCTAGTCATGTGAATTTAAAAAGCACACCGGGATTTACAAACAGAAAATCTGAGTTCTAGTTCCCAATGGACTTATCTTTCTCTATAAGCCATTATCCTTTTGAACCTGTTTCCATCTCAGTAATTCCCATCTTGTAAGAACTGAATGAGTTTTTGAGTGTATATATATATATATATATTCAGCACTTTATGAAGTGTGATACTAATCATAGTAATTATAAAATAAGTTATAGAATTTAAGGCACCACTCCTTAATATATTCCCTGATATAATGGTGAAAAATAATGAATATAAATCAACAGCAGTAGCTGAATAAAAATTAGCCTCCAGCCAACCATATCAAATAGTTTATTTCTGATAATATCAATTTTCACCATATTTGGAGGCTCCATGTTTGAAAAACAGATTTTTCACAACTATCCCAAAGTATGGGGATCTTGACAATCCTTATTTCTAAAATCTCTTTGTAAATAGAAATAAAAAGGACCACTCACAATTCGTTGTTATATGCAAGTGGACTATTTTCATTTGAGGCATCTTGCTTGAATATTATCTTTGATTATGAGACAAACTGAAGATCAAAATTTTAAATGCTAGTAGGGATAAATACACATGTTGAAATATTTTTGAAACTTTGCAAAATGACTATAAATTTTCAGTGGCTCACATAGAAGTTAACTGGCTAGACTATATTCATAAAATCTTGAGTTGTATTCCTGAAAGTTAAAGTTCAATATTGGGTTTGAAATAAATGCTGTCTTGAAATCTATATAAAGAAAGTTATTAAGAAGAAATCTGGCACCTGTGCTGTGGCATAGCAGGTTAGAGATCCGCCTATGGCACCGGCATCCCATGCCCGTTCCTCTCCTGGACACTCCTCTTCTGATCCAGCTCTCTGCTTATGGCCTGGGAAATCAGTGGAGGACGGCCCAAGTGCCTGGACCCCTGGATCCATGTGGGAGATCGGGAAGAAGCTCCTGGCTCCTGGCTTCAAACTGGCTCAGCTCCAGCCATTGGAGCCATTTAGAGAGTGAACCAACAGATGGAAGATTTCTCTCTCTGTCTCTCCCTCTCTGTCTGTAACCCTGTCTCTCAAATAAAATCTGAAGAAGAAGAAGGAGGAGAAGAAGAAGAGGAGGAAGAAGAAATCTGTTAATGACAATTACATGTGGCAGAGAAAACTATTTTTAACTCTATTTTGTTCTCCTTAAAAAAAAAATGTTCTGTATTGTGAATCGGTATCCAAGCCTACCTTTCCTTTCTTTAATTTTGCTGAGATGAAAGAAGACGAAGATTTTTCTGCTAAAAGTCTAAACTCAACTTAAAAAGGGAAAGGGGTAAGGGAACTCATGAAAAAGAATTTCCCTGCTCTCACTAGTGGTGGGAGAGTGCCCCATTTCCTCTGCTGCCCAAGGTGCAGGGGGAAGTCATACCTGTGGATGTAGGGACTTGCAGTTCTGGGGAAGGCCAGGCCTTCAGACTTCGGTAATCCTGGGCCTCCTAAACAGATAGAGCCCAAAGAATAAAACAGAAAGAATGAAGGAAAAAAATCCATTACCATCACTAAAAAAAAAAAAAAAAAAGACCAATTACATTTTGTTAAATAATTAATCAACACATACATTGCAAACTATATAATTCCTTATTAAAAGTTTGGTTATTTTATGTACCAATACATACACATGTTATCAATATATTTAAGTAAAAACATTTCAAAGCATTAAAAAAAAAGTGGTAGACAAATAATTCATTGTCCCAAAAATTGGTAAATAGAAATAAAGAATCAATACTGGAATTTTAGGCAGTATTTAAATCACCACTTGGGAAGCCACGTTCAGTATCAGAGTGCCTGTTTTTATGTCCTGGTCCTGTTCCTCTTCTCGACTTCCTGCTAATGTTCACCCTGGGAGGCAACCAAATACATGGGTCCTTGCCACCCATGTGGGAGACCTGGATTGGATTCCAAATTCTGATTTTGGCTCCTGGCTTTGGAATTGCCTGCCTCTGGCTGTTGCTGGCATTTAGGGAGTAAACCAGCAGATGGACATTTCTCTTTCTCCCTGTGTGGGTATGTGTGTGTGTCTGTGTTTTCAAGTAGATTAAGTAAAAGAATCAAGGATTTATATCCTGAATATCCTGTTTAGAGTTTTCCATGGATATGCTGACTTTTTTAAAGCCCACTGGTGATTCTACTGTGTAGTCAATGCTGAGAGCTCTCGATTTAACTCTCGATTTAATCACTCTTGGTTTTCAGGATATCACAAAAGGCAGAGGAACATGGCAAATGACATCAACGTGACAGAGGCAAAATCAGGAACGTTAGCTACTCCACTGTTGTGGTTCTCAAAGTGTGGCCTATGACCCAGCATGTTTGGCATTCCATTGGAGCCATTTAGAAACCCTATACTCGGCCTGCACTGCTGCTCAATAGGCTAATCCTCCACTTGCGGCGCCAGTACACCAGGTTCCAGTCCGTTCAGGGAGTTGGATTCTGTCCCGTTTGCCCCTCTTCCAGGCCAGCTCTCTGCTGTGGCCCAGGAGTGCAGTGGAGGATGGCCCAAGTGCTTGGGCCCTGCACCCGCATGGGAGACCAGGAGAAGCACCTGGCTCCTGGCTTCGGATCAGCGCGGTGCGCCTGCTGCAGCCGCCATTGGAGGGTGAACCAAGTTAGGTTAAAGGAAGCCCTTTCTCCCGGTCTCTCTCTCTCTCACTGTCCACGCTGCCTGTCAAAAAAAAAAAGGAAAGGAAAGGAAAGGAAGGGAAGGGAAGGGAAGGGAAGGGAAGGGAAGGGAAGGGAAGGGAAGGGAAGGGAAGGGAAGGGAAGGGAAGGGAAGGGAAGGGAAGGGAAGGGAGAAAGGAAGGGAGAAAGGAAGGGAGAAAGGAAGGGAGAAAGGAAGGGAGAAAGGAAGGGAGAAAGGAAGGGAGAAAGGAAGGGAGAAAGGAAGGGAGAAAGGAAGGGAGAAAGGAAGGGAGAAAGGAAGGGAGAAAGGAAGGGAGAAAGGAAGGGAGAAAGGAAGGGAGAAAGGAAGGGAGAAAGGAAGAAACCCTATACTTAGGCCTCAATCCAAACCTGAGGAGTTGAAATCTGCATTTTAAACAAGGAGCTCTTGTGACTGATATGTCCATTAAAACTTGATAAACTACTATCTACAGATAGTATGTAGTTTATGGCTGAATAGCAAGGAAAATAAAGAAAAGCAAAAAAGAAAACTTACATTAAAAAAAAAACATTTAAAGGGCATATTAACAAATCAAGTGTGGAAATAATCATATCCTGATTCAACCAAAGTAGCTGTTAGAAAACACATATGCTTATTTAGTGATAATTAGCAAAATGTGAACTAACTGAATATTGATGATACTACGAAATTAAATAATAAGTAATGCAAACACTAAAAAAGAAATTTTTCTTGAGATGGACTAGGTCATGTAAAATAGATATCTTGGTAATTCAATGATATATGCTAAAGTATTTGTGGATGAAAGTTTAAGTGCTTTGATTTTGCTTCAATATATTACAGATGGTAAATGAAACAAGGTAGGCAAATCTTGATAATTAGTGACAATGGTTAATGAATACATGAGGAATGTTCACAATACTACTGGGTTTGGTTTTATTATGCTTGAAATTTTCCATTGCAACAGTTAAAAAGTGATGATATTAAAGAACTTGCTCAACTATCACAACATAAAAAAGTAGTTACTTAGGAATTGAAATTAAATGTTTTTCTTCAAAATCTGTGTTTATAAACACTTCTACACTTGATCTCATCTTCTCATTCATTTGGTGGATATTATCATGTCACATACTGTGTCATGCTTTGGGTAAAAAAAAAATTTTTACAGGATA
Source organism: Oryctolagus cuniculus (assembly GCF_051225735.1). NCBI lineage: Eukaryota > Metazoa > Chordata > Mammalia > Lagomorpha > Leporidae > Oryctolagus > Oryctolagus cuniculus. The sequence goes on along the minus strand of NC_142877.1, from coordinate 81,484,915 downwards.
GCATAGCCAAGAGAAAATAGAAAGTTAAACATAAATATTATAGTAGAAGCGTAAGAGTCCTGGGACAAATAACAAGAAATATCTCAGCCTTGGATATGCATGTCTATATACATGTTTCACAGATGGAATAGAATTTGAGATGTTTTTCATTTGAATGTTGTAGATAATATTTCTTAAACAGTGGAATCAGCATGTTCAAAGAAAATAAATTGTGAAAAAATCTGGCATATTCCTGGATGATAGTAAATACGCTGTGGAAAAAAGCGGGTATGGTAAGTGCGTGCTTGTAGGTGAGCCTGAAATAAAGGGATCCCAGATAGGAATGAACCTCCACAACTGCCTGTTCATATTTGTACCCCAGACATCTAACACAATGAGTAGTGCATAGTGAATGAATGAATGGTTTTTGTTTTGCCGTCAGTTGAAAACCAGCAAATATTTTGGGTATTAATAGCATGACTGTCTTTGTAGAAAAATAGATAAGGCATCAGTAAGGGAAATGGTTTAAATGTTGCTCTAAGAGTTTGAAGAGTGTAACAGTGAGGCAGCAGCGTGGATCAGATTTTAGAGAAATTTCTCCGTGTGAATTGGCAGGATATGGTGGGTGGAGGTGTCTATAGTTTAATGAGAGGGATAATTGGTAATTCTTATGTTTAAACTTACCTAAGTGTATTATGCTATTGACTGTGACAATGGGAAAAGAATAAAAATTTTGCTGGAAGGAAATTGATAAATTCTGTTTCAAAGGAGTTACATCTGAGACACTTGATATCGGCTTGGAATTACACATCAGAGCTATCTAAGGAAGCTGGAAAATGCATGAGAACCCTTTGCCTTTGAGTACTAATACAGAAAATACAATAGCTACCTTCCACTGAATTCTTTTTTTAAAAGATTTTATTTTATTTATTTATTGAGAGGTAGAGTTACAGACAGTGAGAGGGAGAGACAGAGAAAGGTCTTCCTTCCGTTGGTTCACTCCCCAAATGGCCGCTATAGCTGAGCTACGCTGATCCGAAGCCAGGAGCCAGGTGCTTCCTCCTTGTCTCCCACGTGGGTGCAGGGGCCCAAGCACTTGGACCATCCTCCACTGCCCTCCAGGACCACAGCAGAGAGCTGGACTGGAAGAGGAGCAGCTGGGACTAGAACCAGTGCCCATATGGGATGCTGGTGCCGCAGGCAAAGGATTAACCCACTGCACCACAACGCCGCCTCTCCACTGAATTCTTAGAGTCAATCTATTTCATTTAGGTGACAGGTGTATACATGAGAATGGATAAATAATTAGAGTGAAACAAATGAGCTAAGGCAGTACCTTGAATTTAACATTTCCTCTCTCTCACTAGTCTCTATTCCTGTTCCTCCTCACATCTTCATCCTTGCAAAATGCAACTTTTCTCAGGCTCTCAAGCTTCCTTTTTCTCCAAACCCATCATCTCTTCTAGTTTCTTTGCCTCTTCATTTTGTTGGAGTTCATGACCCATCTACTCAACAGTATATCAGTAGATCCAAAGAATTTCTCTATCCAGAATTCTGAGTGGGCCTGACCGACTCGTTCATTTTTTCCATTTCTAAATGCTGATGTGTTTAATTTTGCTAGACAATATCTGAATATCATGTGTGCTTATGTCTTCCTTTTTTAATTCAGCAATCTTACCAAAGATTTGTTAAATCCCTTCAGATGCCAAGCATATTTCAGAGGCAGGAATATAGTGGGAATGAAGCCAGTATCTGTTCCTACGAGGGCAGACATGGATTATGCACACTAAGAACAGTGATGGTGGAAAGTGCCATGGAGAACAGGAAAGCTGAGTGTGGATATAGAAGTACAGCAGTAGGTGTAGGAGCAAATTAATGGGCACACAGAGGTGTGTGATGTGATGTGTGTGTGAAGTGTGTGTGTGTGTGTGTGCGTGGGTGGGTGTGTGGACGTTCTAGTTTAAAGGGGTTTTTAGATGGATCTTCTTTGGTAACATTCCTCCATTCTTGAGTTCCTTTTACATCACCTACTAATTATGTACATTATGAAATGTTTTATTGTCTCTGACTCCTATAAGTAAGTTGCTTATACATTTTAATGATTTGTGTGGCCTCTACTTTCCTTTGTTGCTGAAAAGGATCAATATTGAATTTCTAGATTTACTTTTCTTCTCAACTAAGTTCTGTACCCCATGTACCAAGTGAATATGAAAATTTTTTTAACCTGATGATTTTTCCAAGATTCCAAGTTCCTCATGCCACACATAGAAATAGAAAATGATCACTTCGTTTTCCTAATGGATACAGTTTTCTTCTGGATTTACGTTTTAAATGATTACCAGCATATTTGGAGTCACTCAAGATAAAGTTAGGCAGTTCCCCTTCCTAGTATTACATCTACTTAGATCAGTTTTCACATTTAAAAATTCTCTCCAGATTTTCTCTCAAATGCATCATTTGCATTTTGTGCGCAGAGTTGATAGAACATTACACTAAAGTCATATGACTGGATATTCTGCATCCCAATCATGGGAATTCTGAGCAGTCCTATGATGTCATTCTCTTCTTCATCTTCTAATAATTGAGGAGCCGGTAGAGGGGTTGGCAGGGCATAGTCCATGTTGTTTTTTGTTGTGTTTTTTTTTTTTCATGTTTCCACTGTCATTCTTGTCACCTGGAATAATAATAATCTGTCTGAACTTTGCTGATATCCTACTAGCAAGACCCTAATATCTACCATTTATGTTACTTTCTTCATTAACTTTGAATTGAAAAGTATTTCTCTTTTCAGTGACTTTATTATTTTTAGGTATTATTTTCAACTCTCATACCACTTATTGTTAATAATTCTATTTTATTCTGTTTATTTAGGTGTATGTTTAATCTTCCCAAGTAGGTTATAATGAAATGATATTTTATATTTTCTCCAACCCAGTATTTCGCTTACAAATGTGTCAAATAATGTTAGTAAATTGAAATAATGTTTATAAACAACTGCTATTTAATGAATAAAATAAATCAGGGATTGGATATAAATAGTATCATCGAGAATCTAAAACTAAAAGGAAGTTATACCATTTATATTTGTTCTCAATCAACCAAACTGCACTGGCATTGGCATTAACCAAATACACTTAGCATTTTTCAACGTCAATACACACATTCTTCAAAACCATATTGTTGATCAGAGCGGCAAGATGGCAGAATAGGAAGGGAGCACACTGATTGTCTGGGAACAGACAGTTTAATAAAAGTGGAGATACTGCAGGTTCAAGGAAGAGTAGGGGAAGAAACAGCAGAGGAAACTCTTCCAGAACTAGTGATTACAGTGGACCTGCGTGGAGAGTGTGGGAGCCCACAATTCGGGACACCAGAGGCAGAATCAACAGACCAGTGCTGGAACACGAGGTGAGCTGAACCTCAATAGACCAAGACACCGGCAGGCAAGCAGAAAGAGGAGACTAGAGGAAACGACCCCATGGGTAAAAGTTCACCAGGCTAACTAGAAGAGAGAGGAAAAAAAAAAAAGTGACCGATACAGACACGAGTTTCTCTCTCTCCGCTCACCTCTCAAAGGCGAGCAAGACAAAGAGCAGGCGCCATCTTGGACATACACCATAAGTGGGGCGACCTCAGGGCTGTACCCACCACAGCCAAGCAGAAAAACCTGACTCTCAGGGGAGGGGGTGAAATAACAGGAGATTAGGACCTAGTGAAGGTGTGGTGCTGATGAACTGAGACTGTGAAAAAAGAGATGGTGGGGGAGAGAACTCACAGATTCACGTGAGTACTCTCCAGAGAAGCTACAATTCGGTAACCTTGGCAACCCAGTAAGATACTGCAGGAGAATTTGTGCCCACACTGAGAGCAGCACAGATTCCTTGTGTGGTCCTTGGGAAAGAGCTTCCAATCTCTGGCTCCTGTGGGTATATCATTCGCCTGCTAACTACCTCCAATTCTGCTCAGCTGTGCGGAATTACTTTCCTTTTGAATCAAAAAAAGAAAGAAAGAGAGAGAGATTTACCACGCCTAACCTGGGAGTGTCACCTTTGGCACACCCTTAACCCTGAGGAACCAAACAGAGCTCTCAGGCCACACCCATCCAAGCCTCTAAGGCTCCATCAAAAGCAGACAGTCCACTTAATACAGTCATAACAAGAAAAAAAACCACAGTGAGGGAAGAAGAATCCAAAGAATATCTCCACAATGCCAAGCAACAAATGAAGAAACTGAGGAAACAAGAAAAAGGAAGACATAATGGCACCCCCAAATGAACAAGACACCCCAAGCCAAGATTATGAATGATGAGATTGAAGAAATGCAAGATACCGATTTCAAAAAATTTATGATAATAAAAATAAGAAGTTTTCAAAAACAAATGCTTGAGCTACAGAAATCCTTACTGGACAGGATAGAAAATCTCTTTCGAGAAAATGAAATCTTAAGGAGGAATCAAAATGAAACACAGAAACTAGTAGAACAGGAAAGTGTGATAGTGAAGAGAAATCAAAATGAAATGAAGAGCTCAATAGATCAAGTGACAAACACATTAGAGAGCTTTAAAAACAGAATGAGTGAAGCAGAAGAGAGAATATCGGACTTAAAAGACAGAGCACAGGAAAACATACAGTCAAACCAAAGAAAAGAAGAGGAAATTAGAAATCTAAAAAATATTGCTGGGAATCTACAGGATACTATTAAAAAACCCAACATTCAGGTTCTAGGAGTTCCTGAAGGCATGGAAAGAGAGAAAGGATTAGAAGGCCTTTTTAGTGAGATACTTGCAGAGAACTTCTCGGGTTTGGAGAAGGACAGAGACATCCTAGTATAGGAAGCTCATAGAACCCCTAGTAAACATGACCAAAAGAGATCCTCACCACGACACGTTGTAATCAAACTCACTACAGTGAAGCATAAGGAAAAGATTCTAAAATGTACAAGAGAGAAACATCAGATTGCTCTCAGAGGATCTCCAATTAGACTCACAGCAGACTTCTCATCAGAAACCCTACAAGCTAGAAGGGAATGGCAAGACATAGCCCAGGTACTAAAAGAGAAAAACTGCCAGCCCAGAATATTATATCCTGCAAAGCTCTCATTTGTGAATGAAGGAGAAATAAAGATCTTTCACAGCAAACAGAAATTGAAAGAATTTGTTGCCACTCGTCCAGCCCTGCAAAAGATGCTTAAAGATGTGTTGCACACAGAAACACAGAAACACGGTCATCCATATGAAAGAAGGTAAAGGAAGGAAAGCTCACAGCAAAAGATCACAGAAAGTTCAAAGCATATATTAGAAAATGTCTTTGGCAAATGGCAGGGCAAAGTTACTACTTATCAATAGTCATATTGAATGTTAATGGCCTGAACTGTCCAGTTAAAAGACACAGATTGGCTGATTGGGTTAAGGAACAAAACCCATCTATTTGCTGCTTACAAGAAACACATCTTTCCAACAAAGACGCATACAGACTGAAAGTGAAAGGCTGTAAAAAGATATACCATGCCAACAGAAATGAAAAAAGAGCAGGTGTAGCCATCTTAATATCATACAACATAAACTTTAACACAAAAACTGTCAAGAGAGACAAAGAGGGGCACTATATAATGATTAAGGGATCAATTCAACAGGAACTTATAATGATTATCAATGTATATGCACCTAATTACCATGCTCCGGTTTATTTAAAAGATTTGTTAAGGGACTTAAAGGGAGACTTAGATTCCAATACAATAGTACTGGGGGACTTCAATACTCCACTCTCAGAAATAGACAGATCAACAGGACAGAAGATCAATAAAGATACAGTAGATTTAAACGACACTATTGCCCAAATGGATCTAACAGATATCTACAGAACTTTTCATCCTACACATAAAGAATTTACATTCTTTTCAGCAGTACATGGAACCTTCTCTAGGATTGACCACATACTAGGCCATAAAACAAGTCTCAGCAAATTCAAAAGAATTAGAATCATTTGATGTAGCTTCTCAGATCATAAAGGAAAGTTGGAACTCAGCAACTTAGGAATCCCTAGAGCATATGCAAACACATGGAGACTGAACAACATGCTCCTGAATGAACACTGGGTCATAGAAGAAATCAAAAGAGAAATGAAAAACTTTCTGGAAGCAAATGAGAATAACAACACAGCATATTAAAACTTAGGGGATACAGCAAAAGCAGTGTTAAGAGGAAAGTTTATATCAATAGGACCCTACATCAAGAAATTGGAAAGGCACCAAATAGATAAGCTTTCAATTCATCTCAAGGATCTAGAAAATCTGCAGCAAACCAGACCCAAATCTAGTAGGAGAAGAGAAATAATTAAAATCAGAGAAGAAATCAATAGGATTGAATAAAAAAAAAAAACATAACAAAAAATCAATCCAAACATCTACAGCCAACTTATATTTGATCAAGGATCCAAAACCAATCCCTGGAGCAAGGACAGTCTATTCAATAAATGGTGCTGGGAAAATTGGATTTCCACGTGCAGAATCAAGAAGCAAGACCCCTACCTTACACCTTACACAAAAATTCACTCAATATGGATTAAAGACTTAAATATATGACCTGACCATCAAATTATTAGAGAACTTTGGAGAAACCCTGCAAGATGTAGGTACTGGCAAAGACTTCTTGGAAAATACCCAAGAAGCACAGGCAGTCAAAGCCAAAATTAACATTTGGGATTGCATTAAATTGAGAAGTTTCTATACTTCAAAAGAAACAGTCAGGAAAGTAAAGAGGCAAACAACAGAATGGGTAAAAAATTTGCAAACTATACAACAAATAAAGGGTTGATAACCAGAATCTACAAAGAAATCAAGAAACTCCACAACATCAAAACAAACAACCCACTTAAGAGATGGGCCAAGGACCCATCTCTTTTTTTCAAAAGAGGAAATCCAAATGGCCAATAAACACATAAAAAATGTTCAGGATCACTAGCAATCAGGGAAATGCAAATCAAAACCACAATGAGGTTTCACCTCACCCCAGTTAGAATGGCTCACATTCAGAAATCTACCAACAACAGATGCTGGAAAGGATGTGGGGAAAAGGGGACACAAACCCACTGTTGGTGGGAATGCAAACTGGTCAAGCCACTATGGAAGTCAGTCTGGAGATTCCTCAGAAACCTGAATATAACCCTACCATTCAACCCAGCCATCCCACTCCTTGGAATTTACCCAAAGGAAATGAAATTGGCAAACAAAAAAGCTGTCTGCACCTTCATTTTTATTGCAGCTCAATTCAAAATAGCTAAGACCTGGAACCAATTCAAATGCCCACCAACAGTAGACTGGATAAAGAAATTATGGGACAGGTACTCTATAGCATACTAAACACAAGTCAAAAACAATGAAATCCGGTCATTAGCAACAAGATGGAGGAATCTGGAAAACACTATGCTGAGTGAAATAAGCCAGTCCCAAAGGGACAAATATCATATGTTCTCCCTGATCAGCGACAACTAACTGAGCACCAAAGGGGAAACCTGTTAAAGTGAAATGGACACTATGAGAAACAGTGACTTTATCAGCTCTTGTCCTGACTGTTGATGTACAATGTAATACTTTATCCACTTTAGTATTTTTTTGTTCTAGTACTATTGGTTGAACTCAGTAATTAACACACATTTATTCTTAGGTGTTTGAATTATTAACTGAAAAGTGATCCCTGTTAAATATAAGAGTGGGAATAAGAGAGGGAGGAGATGTACAATTTGGGACATGCTGAAGCTGACTTGCCCCGAATGGTGGAGTTAGAAACGTGCCAGGGGATTCCAATTCAATTCCGTTAAGGTTGCATGTACCAATGCCATCTCACTAGTCCAAGTGATCAATTTCAGTTCACAATTGATGATAATGATAGGTCTAAGAGTCAAAGGGATCACGCAAACAAGACTAGTGTCTGCTAATACTAACTGATAGAATCAAAAAGGGAGAGAACGATCCAACATGGGAAGCGAGATACACAGCAGACTTATAGAATAGCAGATGTCCTAAATAGCACTCTGGACTCAGAATCAGCCCTTAAGGCATTCAGAAATGGCTGAAGAGCCCATGAGAGTATTTAATGCATGGAAAGCCAAGACACTCTGGAAAAAAAAAAAAAAAGAGGACCCAAATGAAAGATATCTGCGAATGAAATCCCAGTGGAAGGAACGGGCCATCAAAGAAGGAGGTACCTTTCTCTGAAGGGAGGAGAGAACTTCCACTTTGACTATGACCCTGTCAGAATAAGATTGAAGTTGGCAAACTCAAACGGCTTCCATAGCCTTGGCAACTCATGACTAGAGCCTAGGGAGATTACTAACCCCATAAACAAGAGTGTCAAATTGTTAAGTCAACAACAGGAGTCACTGTGTACTTACTCCTCATGTGGGATCTGTCCTTAGTGTGTTATCCAATGTGAAGTAATGCTATAACTAGTACTGAAACAGTATTTTACACTTTGTGTTTCTGTGTGGGTGCAAACTGATGAAATCTTTACTTAATATATACTAAATCGATCTTCTGTATATAAAGATAATTGAAAATGAATCTTGATGTGAATGGAATGGGAGAGGGAGTGGGTGATGGGAGGGGTTAGAGTGGGAGGGAAATTATGGGGGGGGGGCATTGTAATCCATTAACTGTACTTTGGAAATTTATATTTACTAAATAAAAGTTAAATACTTAAAAAACATATTATATGTATGTTTTTTCTACATAAGCTTTCCAATGAAAAAACAATCTGGAGAAAAACTGTGTGCACACATGGTTTTTCCTACACTGAAGCTCTGTCTTTAATTCTCAATGTGGGATGGTCATCGTGACATAGCAGTTTAGCTGTGCTAAGGTTCCTCCATCTCATACTAGATGCCTGCGTTGGAGTTTCTACTTTGCTTCCTAATAGTGCATACCTGATGCCTTAAGGACATGGATCCCTGCCACCCATGTGGGTGACCTGGATGGAGTTCCAGGCTCCTGGATTTTGCCTGGCCCAGTCCTAGCTGTTGTGGCCATTTGGGCAGTAAACCAATGAATGGAATATTTCTCTGTCTCTGTGTCTCTGTCTTCCTCTCTCCCTTTTGCTATTTCCAACAAAAAAAGAAAACTCAAGGCAGTCCTCTAGTAAAGTCTTCTTGCCCAGCTGACTCTGTTAACCTTCTCAAACAGACAACACAAAAACAGCATGTGTTTGGAGGCAGATTAGAACATTCATCTTCAAGTTCTTAAGAAAACATCCAGGATCCATTCTATTTTGGAAATAGTATGGCTGTAAAAGATGAGAGAAAGCGAAATAGGAGAGAGAAGAGAGTGCAATAGCTAATTTTCTCAAAGCAAAAATGAATCACTCAATTCTCATTTTATGTTCCCACCATTCTTTTAACAATTGCTCCAGAGAAGACAGAAGAAAGATAATCCCCATGTCTACTGGAATTTTTACCTCTTGCACAACATAACTGAATCTGTTATAGCAATTGTCAATAAAACTTCAAGATTTTGATTCATAGTAATGATAATCTTTCCTGGGAAGGAAAGGCTACTCCTTTCCATTTGCTTTGGTTTCTCCACTTTCCCTTCACATTTTGGAGATCTCAAACCTGCTCTCATCAAAGATTTATTATTTTTTTCCTAGGGTGAGATTCTGGGTGGATAGTTAGGAAGGCAATAATAACTTGTATAAAGCATGGTCCTTGGGGCTGGCGCTATGGCGCAACAGGTTAACATCCTGGCCTGAAGCTCTGGCATCCCATATGGGCGCAGGTTCTAGTCCTGGCTGCTCCACTTCCAATACAGCTCTCTGCTGTGGCGTGGGATAGCAGTAGAGTATGGCTCAAGTCCTTGGACCCCTGCACCCACGTGCCCATGTGGGAGACCTCGAAGAAGCTCCTGGCTCCTAGCTCTGGAACAGCACAGCTCCGGCCAGCCGTCATGGCCATCGGATGGAAGACCTCTCTCTCTCTCCCTCTCCCTCTCCCTCTCTCTCTCCCTTTCCTTCTCTGTGTAACTCTGACTTTCAAATAAATACATGATTTTATTTTTTTAAAAGCATGGTCCTTGTAGTCACAGTGAGTGAAAAAAGTCCAATCACAAAGTCGCTACAGGAGAGTTTGAGAGTGAGACGAAGGAGACTAAAGTGATTAAAGGTACTCGTTTAAGATTTCACGTGGTTAATGAAGGGAGATAGAGTAGCCTGATCTTTGCACTACTGCTAGCTTCTTATTTCATTTTGAGTCTTTTGGTAATAAGACTATTTGAAATTTTCTGGGAAAAAATCAATGTTCACTTTTGAAATGAGAAGACATTTGATAAATAGTCAATAGTAATATCTCAAGGATCTAGATCAATTATTTTGAATTCCACTCCAATTTTTATTGGAATCTTACTTCTCATAGTTATGTAATACCGGACAGTTGGTTCTGATTCTATTGAAATATTTCATTTTTCCAATTCTATTTCTCCTCCCAAATATTTCAAGTAGGAATTGTAACAGCCAGTCTTTTATCAAGTAGGAAAATTTATAAAATTAATTGTAGAAATATTTTATGGAAACTTTCTTCTATTATAAAATTTTCTTTCTTAGAAATTTGGGGCATTTGTTAGTACAATCAGCAATATAAAACAGGAAAAATAGAAGTGCTTCCAAATATTCTAATGTTTAACTAGTTCAGCCCCAAATGGCTTGAGGTTCGCTCAGAAATAAATCTTTTTAAAAAAGCAGAAATCAAATATCTCTGAGATATAGAAAATATTTAAGAGAACTAAAAAATATATATTCCACGTCAGAAAGAGTACACTGTTTTTCTCCTATCAAATAGCAGCTTCCCAAGAACATTTCTACATTCTTTCTAGCATCGTTGACCTTTAAAACTTCATTTCTTGAAAAAGGAAATGAAAGATGTCTGCTTTGCAAATTAAAAAAAAAAACATTTGGGGATGTGTGGGAGGTGAGCAACACATCAGGGATCCTTTGCAGGACTCAATGCTGTGGGCTCCAACTCTCGTCATGCCACAAGACAGCTCCTGCCTCTTTCCTCTTCACTCCCTCCATCCCCCATCCAGATGGCCTCCTGTTAAGAACAGGAAAACCATTTCTCCTCTGTGCTTGGCTAAAAGTAGAATCTGTTATAGAACATTGCCTCTCCTAGGTAAGGGGTGAGGGAAATGCTTCCTTGGGTTCCTTGGGCTCTCACTTTCAAAGTAGAGGCCCATGAAACACTGAGTCAACTGGGCAGTCCCGAGGACCATCTGTGAATGGAAGTGAACGGTACTAGTGCAGAACAGAGTTTGTGGGAATATCTCACAAACCTTATAACTACAGTGCTTAGAAGATCCAGTTTCTGTTTCCAGCCATACATCTATTCACTTAATAGCAATGAAAATAAATAGAGGCCAGAATGGTGGTGAAGCTGCAGCCTGATCCTCTGACACCCACATGGGCACTTGTTCCCGTCCCGGTCACTTCACTTCTGGTCCAGCTCTATGCTAATAGCCTGGAAAGGGAAGTGGAGAGTGGGCAAGTGCCTGGGCCTCTGCCTCTAATGTGGGAGACCCATATAAAGCTCCTGGGTCCTTGCTTCTGCCTGGTCCAGTTCAGCTGTTGCAGCCATTTGGAGACTGAACCACTGGAGGGAAGATCTTTGTCGCTTTCCTTCTCTCTGTAGTGCTGACTTTGAGGTAAATAAATAAATCTTTGAAGGAAAAATGAAAATAAATAACTTGTACAATAATCATTAAAACTATCAATGAGGATTAGTTTTGCCTCAGTTCTGGAGAATGTTTCAAGTGGGATCTTGCAGCAAAACCCTTTCATTCATGTTAGTATTTCTCTCAAGCTATAGGAAATTATCTTGTTTGCTGATTTGCCAGTGACTTGCATGCATGGAAGCCAAGGTCCTGTTATTTAAACTGTGTATCTTGTAGTTTGATAGTTGAAGGACAAACACCCTCATGGAGCTGGAATTAGAACTGGCAGCATTATCATATATGAATGGCAAGAAAGGCTTCCAGGTTTTTCTTTGCCCATTGTTTTAGGGAGACAGGTGTTTATGAAGTGTATCAACAGGAAGTCACTGAGCCAGCCAACTTTGTTTAACATATGTCTGTCAGCTAAGCACACCACTATGGGGGAGATAGGCATAGTTTTTGGCATTTGAGCAGGAGTGTCTTTTTGTAAAAGCAGCTTCCAGTCTAAGACAATTTTCCATGCAACTGGAGATATGTACACTGTGCAATTCAGAAAATTTTTTTCTCTTCTTCCCTTTACTTTTTTTTTTAAAGAAACTTCAAGACCAATTCTGAGTTGTGTGGTCTATATATATAGAAATGAAGTAATTTTATTGCCTTTTCTTTTTTTCTGTTGTTTTTAAACATTCCCATGTTAACAGAATGTTTTATTTTATTTATTTTTTTTTATTTTATTTTTTGACAGAGTGGACAGAGAGAAAAGAGAGACAGAGAGAAAGGTCTTCCTTTGCTGTTGGTTCACCCTCCAATGGCCGCTGCGGCCAGCACACTACGCTGATCCTATGGCAGGAGCCAGGTACTTATCCTGGTCTCCCATGGGGTGCAGGGCCCAAGGACTTGGGCCATCCTCCACTGCACTCCCTGGCCACAGCAGAGAGCTGGCCTGGAAGAGGGGCAACCGGGACAGAATCTGGTTCCCTGACCGGGCTAGAACCCGGTGTGCTGGCGCCGCAAGGCGGAGGATTAGCCTAGTGAGTCGCGGCGCTGGCTAACAGAATGTTTTAACGTATTTCATTGTTAAAAGCATACAATGTTCTGTAAAAAAATCATGATAAATTAGAGCACCTGTTCCACTAAGTCCTAGCCATTTAATTTTCAGGGCTGACATGAAATTGTGCACAGTAAAGATATTTTCATTTGAGCAAACTTAAAAGTAATATATCCAGTTGTTGTTGCTTCTTTAAGAATTTTTTAAAGTCTTACATTTGAAAGTCCATGAAATTCTTCCATATTCAATTACTATATGAAATAATACATTTCATGGTGCCTGATTTAAATTAGCAGCACCCAAAGTCCCAGGAGCAGCTTTTATTTGGAAAATAATTTGTAAAGGATAGAATGCTCATCAGTTCATTCAGATCAAAGACACAGAGGGAAGAATGGTACTTTTAGAGTAAAGCAGAATAATTTCAGATTATAACAATGACATTTCTGTTGCCTCATTTCATTTATATAAGAAGGAAATTTCCTAAGACTTATCTGTAAAGTACTTGGTGCAATTTATATATAAGCCTAATCATTTTACAGGAAACAAATTTGAGGATCATTATTAACTCTTAAATTTTATCCATGTGAGCATAAAAAATAAGCACACGGCACTGGGGATGTGAACCTAGCTTAATCATGGCAGAGACTCACGATCTAACAGAAAAATGCATACTGAGAAATTACTCACCAAAATAGCTTTCTAAAATGATTGCCTTACATGGATCCAACAAGGAATCAACTTTCCCCTGCAGCAATCTTCCTTGTTAACAAAACAGAACAAAATATGCAAAGGCAGCACGCTTTTTCTTTGGCTCCTAACATCTAATAGTTTGTTCTCCCAAAAGACAAATTTTGGACCTCAATCATTGTCTTTTTGCATTATGAGTGAAAATGTCCTCGTCCACTCTAATCTTATAAATATTGCCTTCAGGGACAATCTCCTGTCTAGTGTCTGTCTGGTCCCACCTGGCCCACTGGACATTTATTTGGACATAAACTGCTGCTTGTGTAACTCTGATTTTATCTTCATTCCATATTCCTCTCAGTTTTCCAGCTTATTTTTCCTTTCCTCTCTCTGCATGCTTGCTATGCCCTTCCTGGTCATATTCTACAAGTCTTTCATGTAATAGTAATTGCATCCTGTGCTTCATGTTTATTTCTTTTGATGTCCCTCTTTTTCAGCACTATATCACATTAATGATTGATAATAACAATAGTTTTCTTAAGTGTTCTCAATGCTTAAAATCTGGATTTCACTCCACACAAATCTTGGGAACAATCTTGAATTGAAGAGCATGTTATACTTCTTCTCAGAGCTATTTCTCATGAGTCTCCATTGTATAAAGGATAAAATCTTAAATTCTCACGTTGTTATTCCTTCACAGTTAGGACTTAACCTTTGTTTCTGTTCATTCTTCCATTAAGCCTCTTGAAAAATCTACTTCACAAAGTTGACTTCTGTTTTGCAGCCTCTGACTTGGTCATTTTACCCTGTATGCTTAAATTAATTTTTCTTCTCATTCTGAGTATTACTTTCTCTCATCATTTTGCTACGTTTTTCACGCAACCCATACTTAAACAATTGTGCTTTTATTTAAAAATCTATTCATCAAGTACATGCTATGTGCTAAAGTATATTATGAAATTGCACTTGTGAGTAAAATATCAATATCATCTCCAGCTCCAAGGAGCATATACATTGTTTTAAAAACTATTAATTACAATTGTGTAAACAATGACAAAGAGAGGCATGAACTAACACTCATTGACTGCCTGATTCTCTCAGGAACATTGTATGCTCTCCAGACAACCTTATGATATCAAGATGGTTGTCCTCACAACACTTTAAGGGAGTGGAGGCATAGAATGATCTACAACTTGTTTTTGTTGACACGGCTAGCAAGTGCACTGTCTTCTTTATGAACCAAAGCTTTCTATTGTCTTGTGATGCATGGGACACTTTCCCAGCAATCTTGCTCTCTTTTAACTTCCCACCCTAATTCAGTTTGTACCAAATATTTGACATTTCATACACTGGATTAATGATTATTTATTAGACATAAAGAAAAAAAAACATTGTTTGAATATGTTCCAGCTGGACTAAATGCTAAGAAATATGAAGATCAACATAATAAGCCGGCGCCGCGGCTCACAAGGCTAATCCTCCGCCTTGCGGCGCCAGCACACTGGGTTCTAGTTCCGGTCAGGGCGCCGGATTCTATCCCGGTTGCCCCTCTTCCAGGCCAGCTCTCTGCTGTGGCCAGGGAGTGCAGTGGAGGATGGCCCAAGTCCTTGGGCCCTGCACCCCATGGGAGACCAGGATAAGTACCTGGCTCCTGCCATCAGATCAGCGTGGTGCGCCGGCCGCAGCGCTGGCCGTGGCGGCCAATGGAGGGTGAACCAACAGCAAAGGAAGACCTTTCTCTCTGTCTCTCTCTCTCACTGTCCACTCTGCCTGTCAAAAAAAAAAATATATAAATATCTAGTGCCATTAAGGAGATCCTAGTGTAAGGTGGAAAAAAAGAAAAGTTGAGGGACACTGATCAACAATGTACCAAGGAGTTCATCAAAGTGATGGTTCTACTACTAAAATGACAAGTTCCTCCAACATGTTTGTTTTCACTGTAGTGATGCACTCGATTGCAGGACCTTAATCTCTCCGTACCTACCTGTGAACTTCTTTGGAACAGAGAGGTTAGGGGCTAAAGCAGAGAAGATTTACTCAGTGGGAGACTATTTGAATACAATATGAAGAATGATAAGTGACCACCAAGTAAGAAGGGGGAAAAATGCAATTCAGGGAGAAGGGAAATTGTAGGTAAACATAAAGTTGGGAAAAACTTGATATATTCAAAAATAAAATTCAGAATTCACTTTGAGGAAGCAGCACAAATAGAATTGAAAATGTAGACACAATTAAGGTATACCATCCTGACTTTCCTAATTCTGGGAACTTTATTTTTAATGAAGATTTGATGCCACCGAAGGCTAATTACGTCAAAAACTGTTGGAGTCGTGATGAGGAGGAAGGCCTGGGCACTGAAGTGTTTTTAAAAGCTCACCAGGACTATTCTAATGTGCAGTCATCACTGATAATCAGTGCTGCAGGGGATGGAGAGACAAATAAGTTCAGGAAGCGAAAGGCAGGGTCAAGTTTGTGCTGTGGACAGAGCAATCTGGCACCTGTGCAGAAAATAAACTGATGGTGTAGCAGGAGGTAGAGATGCAGTGAGAGTCAGTTAGAATAGTAAAACAAGAGCTGATAAGCAATCACATTTTCTTGTTATGCCTTATGTCTCTGTATTAACTAGACAGCAAACACATCTGAAGGGTTCCTGTCATACTGGTTTTCCTAACAACATTTTCCTTAGTGCAGTGTAGCTATCTAACAATCTTCCTTGAATCTAACATTTCATAATGAGATTTAAAAAAAAATTAAAAAAGAAGTTATCATCTTAAAAGTGTGTTTTGCGGGGCCAGCGCTGTGGCACAGTGGGTTAAATTCCCAGCCTGCCACACTGGCATCCCATATGAGTGCCAGTTCGAGTCCTGGCTGCTTCACTTCTGATCCAGCTCTCTGCTACGGTCTGAAAAAGCAGTAGAAGATGGCCTAAGTCCTTGGGCTCCTGCACCCATGTGGGAGACCCAGAAGAAGCTCCTGGCTCCTTGCTTCGTATTGGTGCAGTTCCAGCCATTGTGGTCATCTGGGAAGTGAACCAGCAGATGGAACACCTCTCGCTCTCTCTCTCTCTCTCTCTCTGTCTCTACCTTTCTTTGTAACTCTTTCAAATAAATAAAATAAATCTTTAAAAAATTTTTTAAAAAGTATGTTTTAGGGCCAGTGTTGTAGCACAGTGGGTTAGGCTCATGTCCATCCCACATGGACACTGGTTTGAGTCCTGGCTTCTCCACTTCTGTTCAGCTTCCTGCTGATCTGCCTTGGACAGCAACGGAAGATGACCCCTGCTACCAAAATGGGGGACCCAAGTGAGGCTCCTGGCTCCTGGCATTCATCTGACCTAGCTCTGTCCAGCCATTGTGGCCATTTGGGAAGTGAACTAGCAAATGGGAGATCTCACTCTCTCTAACTCTGCCTTTTCAATAAATAAAATATTTTTTTAACTTTTATTTAATGAATATAAATTTCCAAAGTACAGCTTATGGATTACAATGGCTTCCCCCCCATAACGTCCCTCCCACCCGCAACCCTCCCCTTTCCCACTCCCTCTCCCCTTACATTCACATCAAGATTCATTTTCGATTCTCTTTATATACAGAAGATAAGTTTAGCATACATTAAGTAAAGATTTCAACAGTTTGCTCCCACACAGAAACATAAAGTGAAAAATAATAGATGATTTTTTAAATGATGATGAGATCAGATCAGACCTATTGTCATGTTTAATCCCAGTGAGAGTCAAGTGGGGAACTGATAATTTGTTTCTTTTTTTTTTTTTTTTACAGAAGATCAGTTTAGTATACATTAAGTAAAGATTTCAACAGTTTGCACCCACATAGAAACACAAAGTGAAATATACTGTTTGAGTACTCGTTATAGCATTAAATCTCAATGTACAGCACATTAAGGACAGAGATCCTACATGAGGAGTAAGTGCACAGTGACTCCTGTTGTTGACTTTACAAATTGACACTCCTGTTTATAGCATCAGTAATCTCCCTATGCTCCAGTCATGAGTTTCCAAGGTTATGGAAGCCTTTTGAGTTCTCCGACTCTTATCTTGTTTAGACAAGGTCATAGTCAAAGTGGAGGTTCTCTCCTCCCTTCAGAGAAAGGTCTCCTTCTTGGAAGACCTGTTCTTTCCACTGGGATCTCACTCATAGAGATCTTTCATTTAGATTTTTTTTTTTTTTTTTTTTTGCCAGAGTGTCTTGGCTTTCCATGCCTGAAATACTCTCATGGGCTTTTCAGCCGGATCCGAATGGCTTTAGGGCTGATTCTGAGGCCAGAGTGCTATTTAGGACATCTGCCATTCTATGAGTCTGCTGTGTATCTCGCTTCCCATGTTGGATCACTCTCCCCTTTATTTATTCTATCGGTTAGTATTAGCAGGTACTAGACTTGTTTTCAAAAGAGGAAATCCAAATGGCCAACAGGCACATGAAAAAATGTTCAAGATCACTAGCAATCAGGGAAATGCAAATCAAAATCACAATGAGGTTTTACCTTACCCCAGTCAGAATGGCTCACATTCAGAAATCTACCAACAACAGATGCTGGCGAGGATGTGGGGAAAAGGGGACACTAACCCACTCTTTTGGGAATGCAAACTGGTTAAGCCACTATGGAAGTCAGTCTGGAGATTCCTCAGAAACCTGAATATAACCCTACCGTTCGACCCAGCCATCCCACTCCTTGGAATTTACCCAAAGGAATTTAAATTGGCAAACAAAAAAGCAGTCTGCACCTTAATGTTTATTGCAGCACAATTCACAATAGCCAAGACCTGGAACCAACCTAAATGCCCATCAATGGTAGACTGGATAAAGAAATTAGGGGATATGTACTCTTTAGAATACTATACCACAATAAGAAACAATGAAATCCAGTCATTTGCAACAAAATGGAGGAATCTGGAACACATCATGCTGAGTGAAATAAGCCAGTCCCAAAGGGACAAATATCATATGTTCTCCCTGATCGGTGACAACTGACTGAACACCAAAACCGAACACCAAAAAGGAAACCTGTTGAAATGAAATGGACACTATGAGAAACGGTGACTTGATCAGCATAGCCCTGACTGTTAATGAACAACTTAATACATTATCCCTCTTAGTATTTTTTTGTCTATTCTACTTAATATGACTGGTTTAATTCTGTAATTAATACACAGTTATTCTTAAGTGTGGAAATTTAACTGAAATGTGATCCCTGTTAAACATAAGAGTGGGAATAAGAGAGGGAAGAGATGTACAATTTGGGACATGCTCAAACTGACTTTCCCCAAATGGTAGAGTTAGAAACATACCAGGGGACTCCAATTCATTCCCATCAAGGTGGCATGCACCAATGCCATCTCACTAGTCCAAGTGATCAATTTCAGTTCACAATTGATCATAACGAAAGGACTAAGAGTCAAAGGGATCACATAAACAAGTCCAGTACCTGCTAATACTAACCGATAGAATAAATATTTTTTTAAAAAATAAGTATGTTTCATTTGTGTTGCAAGTTCTTTTAAGGTCTTATAAAAATTGCTGTCTATCCCAATGTCTTGAAGTGTTTCATAAAGTAATGTCAAAAAGAGGATATATTGATTACTCTAACTTGATTAACACAAATTATATACATGTATTGAAATGTCACACTATAGCTAATAAACATGTACAATTGTTGGTAATCAAAATTTTAAATCTAAAAAACAAAACACAAAAGTGTGCTTCATGACTGAAATATTATACATTTTCTGGAGAAAATTTTCAAAATGCATGACCATATACAAATAAGCCATTGGTCCACTGCTTTACCATATGCACCTTTCATATTTTGGAATGTTTTCCTTCTATGATTACTTTTCACATAGTTGCTGTCATTATCTACATTTAATTAAGAAAATTGTATCATTATGTATAATAAGTATTTTTTTACTTAATTAAAAGACCTTGATCAAGTTCATTTAAAAGATTGCATAACATGATCTATATATACTATAACTTACACAGACATTTTTCACTTTGGAGACATTTATGTAGTTTCTAAATTTTTACTATGTTAAACATTGAGTATACTAGACAAAACATTTGATTGAATTTCTAATTATTCCCTTACATTGAATTCAAAGTTGAGACAAAGAAAAGAGAATGCTTGAAGATTTTTGACAAATTTTACAAAATTTTTCTTAAGAATTTACCAGTATCTATTATTCTCACCCATGTAGTAGATTTGCCTTTTACGTAGAACTTTGCCAGACTTATACATTTTCATATTTAAATGTGAATATGTATTTCACACATGAGTACATTTTATGTAAATTGAAATTCAAATATTTTCAAATATATAAATGTTTTTTCTAAAGTATTTAGAAATATAAAAGAAAGTAACCCAAAATGATTTGAAAGATTAAAGGTAGATAGGTAAAGAGACATTTGTAAAACCGTGTACTGATGACTTAGAGTAATGTTTCTAGTTTTGCAATTTTAAAATCTTTTTATCATCTCCCATTTCTACCAATAGCAGTACTTAAGTTTTCCATTTTCGTATACATTTGGATTTCTTTGATGCAAAATGTGATAGCTGATAATATATTTCATTGTTTCAATTTCTACATATGTACTACATGAATTTTTCTACTAATTTATTCAAATATTTGCTGGAGTATTTCAGGCATGGAAACCCAAGACACTCTGGGAAAAAAAAAAAAAAAAAAAAAACCTAAATGAAAGATCTCTGTAAGTGAGATCCCAGTGGAAAGAACGGGTCATCAAAGAAGGAGGTACCTTACTCTGAAGGGAGGAAAGAACTTCCACTTTGACCATGGCCTTGTCTAAATATGATCAGAGTCAGTGAACTCAGGAGGCTTCCATAGCCTTGGCAGCTCATGACAAGAGCCTAGGGTGATTACTGATGCCATAAACAAGAGTGTCAATTTGTTAAGTCAACAACAGGAGTCACTGTGCACTTACTCCTCATGTAGGATCTCTGTCCTTAGTGTGCTGTACATTGAGATTTAATGCTATAACTAGTACTCAAACAGTATTTTTCACTTTATGTTTCTGTGTGGGAGCAAACTGTTGAAATCTTTACTTAATGTATGCTAAACTGATCTTCTGTATATAAAGAGAAATGAAAATGAATCTTGATGTGAATGGAAGGGGAGAGGGAGTGGGAAAGGGGAGGGTTGCGGGTGGGAGGGACGTTATGAGGGGGAAGCCATTGTAATCCATAAGCTGTACTTTGGAAATTTATATTCATTAAATAAAAGTTTAAAAAAAATAAAATTTTAATTAATTTCCATTTATTTTGAAAAACAAAAAAGATGGGCAGAGAGAGAGAGATCTTCCATTTACTGTTCCTTCCTCAAATGTCCACAACAGCCAAGGCTGGACCAGGATGAAGCCAAGAGCCTGGAATTCCACCTGGGTTTATTACATGGGTGGTAGGGACCCAAGTATCTGCTGTCTCCCGGGGTGTGCATTAGCAGGAAGCTGGATTGGAAATAGAGGAGTCGAGATTCAAACCAGGTACTTCAATATGGGATGGAGGTGTTCCTAGGGGTGCCTTAAATGGTGAGCTAAAAAGATTTTTAACAAACACACAAAGATTGTAAATATTTATGGAGTATCTTGTGATGCCTCTATACTTGTAAAATTGTGAATGCCTAATGTATGCATCTCCTCAAACATTTAATATTTCTTTGTAGTGAAAACATCCAAAATTGTATCTTTTTTTTTTTTTTTTAGAGAACCATACAGTATATCAACACTATCTATATTCATCCTGGTGTGCAATGAAACACTAGAACTTCTTGTCCATATCTTGCTATAACTCAGTCTATATTTGTCTATAGCTAGTTGTCTTGATTACTATGGACATTATAGTAGCATATTATAATATTATTCAGAAAAGTATTAACTCATGCTCATAATTTATCAACTTAAAATATTTTAGGTTCACAATTATTATACCTCAATATTTTAAGATAATACTTCATTTAACCTTATAAAAATAAAAAAAAAATTTTAAAAAAAAGAATACTTCATGTTTTTCCTCGGATGAGTTGTCTGTTGACTAATTTTTTTTTATTCGTTGTTGATAGTTTGAATTTATTCTGGTAGTTCTTCAAGATATTTCTTCATATGTGATATTTCAATATAGCATGTTCAGATTGCCTTTTTTTTTTTTTTTTTGCAGATGCACTTAGCATCATTTTTCTTTGACAAGGAGAGAGGGATATAGAGAATAGAGATAGAGAGAGATAGAGATAGAGATACAGATACAGATACAGATACAGATGTGAGAGAGATAGAGAGAGAATACAGATACTGATAAGAGAGAGAGAGAATAAATAAATGAGCTTACTTGCTGGTTTCTCCCCAAATGCCAGGCCAAAGACAGGCGGCATGAACTCAATTCTAATCTCCCAAGTGGGTGGCAGGAACCCAGTTACGTCAGCCATCACACCACTGCTGCCTCCTAGAGTATGCATTGGAAGGAAGCTGGAATCAGGAGCCGGAAGCAGGTATTGGTCCAGGCACTGTGATATGGGACATGATTATCCTAACCATGTCTGAACCTCTAGGCTAAATGTCCACCATATAGTAAAATTTTAATCTGATAATCTATGTCTTTAGTTTGGGAAAATTTGCAGTTATTACCAACTTAGAGATTGCTCCGCTACGATTTCTTCCATACTTTTATTCAGTTTCCTTTTAGTAGTTCTTAGCCTCATGTTTAAGACATCTGTATTGGACTACCTGGATTTGATTCTCAGCTCTCGCTCCCGACTCCAGCTTCTTACTAATGTACATTATAAGAAACAGCATGATCAGTCAAATAACAGAGTTCCTGCCATTCATGTGGGAGACCTGGGGTGTGTTCTCAGCTCCTGGCTTCTGCCCCAGCCCACTATGGCCATTATTGGCATTTGGTGAGTGAGGCAGAAGATGATAGCTCTCATCTGATGTTTGTCCTTTTTGGAATCTCTTTCCCAGTCTCTTTATCTTGCAATTAAATAAATAAACATTTAAAAAAATTTTGTTTGGCTATTTGCTGGAGTTTCTCAAACTAGATTCCAAGACACTTAACTCTCATCTCACTGGGCTGAATATCTGGTATTATCACAGCACTACTTTCCAATTCACAAATTCTCTAGAATGAGCCTGATCGAACATTTATCCCAGGAAATAAAATTTTTACTTATAATATGAAGCCACGGCTTTCAGAAGAGCTTTTCATCTACACTTATTTTATTTGTATTTCCTTGGTAATTTCATGTTCATTTTAGCGAATTAGCCATGATTTCGTGTGTGTGTGTGTATATATATATATGTATATGTATATATATTTTTTAACTTTTATTTAATAAATATAAATTTCCAAAGTACAGCTTTTGGATTGCAGTGGCTTCCCCTCCCACCCGCAACCCTCCCATTTCCCGCTCGCTCTCCCATCCCATTCACATCAAGATTCATTTTCAATTCTCTTTATATACAAAAGATCAATTTAGTATATATTAAGTAAAGACTCACACAGAAATACAAAATGTAAAGTACTGTTTGAGTACTAGTTATGCCATTGATTCACATAGTACAACATATTAAGGACAGAGATCCTACATGGGGAGTAAGTGCACAGTGACTCCTGTTGTTGATTTAACAATTGACACTCTTGTTTATGGCGTCAGTAATCACCCTAGTCTCTAGTCATGATTTCGTATATTTTGAAGCATATTAGATAGAGGTGTTCAGCACTGTTGTTGACTAGCTCAAAAAACTAATTTCATGTGTGGTGTCATACCAAAGGGATGGGGGCAGTGGGCAGGGTTGCCTCTGAGGTGCAGGCACTAAGTGTGTTTGTGTGTGTGAGGGGGAGGGACAGTGTATATCGACTGTTTCTCTTTTTAAATTAATATTATAAACAATTTCTAAAATTGTTTTTAATCTGCTTTTCATCATAGCCATGTGTAGAAATCATAAACATCAGTGGAAACCACAGTGAGAGAAA
The DNA here is from genome assembly GCF_051225735.1 of Oryctolagus cuniculus. NCBI lineage: Eukaryota > Metazoa > Chordata > Mammalia > Lagomorpha > Leporidae > Oryctolagus > Oryctolagus cuniculus. The sequence goes on along the minus strand of NC_142877.1, from coordinate 81,461,517 downwards.
GTTCCCCCAGGCTGGTTAAATTTTACAGATTTCTTTCTAACAGTAGGTCCCTGACCTTTCTTCTCCTAGAGCCTTCTTTCTCCCTTTAAGATGCAAATATCTTACCAGACTTTTGCTAGTTTTACAACTCAAGAATAGACTTTGTCAAAGCCCTGGGAGCCATTTCTTTGAAATGCAGTCATCAGGAAAGATAGAGCCCTAATTCCCAGTCTTTGTGGGAGGATAGGAAGCTAAATTAGATAAGCACAAATTACCAAATAAGGATACTTCACAGTTATTGACCAAGTTCCACCCTATTCCCAAACCAGTGTCCTCCAGCACATTTCCACTAGCTCACCCCAGGGCTGAAAAATTCTCCCTTCTTTTGTCTCAGGGGAATTCAGTTCAATCTCTCCTCACTACTGCAATTCTCATAAATAAATGTCTTCCTTGTTGTTTAACTGTGGCGTAGATCATTGACAATTCAAATGTTTTTGGGCTCACAGGCACTTGGATATCCCACTTTTCTTAATAAGTGACATTAGATTCTACTGACTGGAGTGTTTATCTTCTTATACATGAGAAGACGTCTTCCTCGTCAACACAGCAATTCTTCCCACCATATCTTCCTTCCTGCCCATACTCCCACCTACCCTCTCTCTTTCCTCTTATTTTTACCTTTAATTTTTACAATGACATACTTGCAGTTTATTTCATGATCACAAGCTTAATCTTCCATTAAATAAAGGATTCAACAAGTAGTAACTAGAAAAATCACTGTTCCTCAACAGTATGGATTACTACTTAGCCATAAAAATAATGAAATCCTTTATTTTCCAACCAAATGGATGCAAGTGTAAACCATTATGCTTAGTGAAGTCCGTCCCAGAGAGACAAATATCATACATTTTCCCTGATTTGTGGTAACTAATATACAGAGTACAAAATAATATAATGTGTCTGAATGAAACTGGCATTTTGAGATCTGGGTATCTTTCCATTCTAGCTTTATTTTGACCAGGTGTCTCATAATCTCTGAATCAGCTTAACTCATTTTATGTTTTGCATCAATATTATTGTAATACATTGTGCATAACAATGATACAATATTTCATATGATAATTAATATGAATTCTATGCCATCACTATTAATATTGGTGTCTATTTTAGCAGCATTATGATTATTTATATCCAGTAATCATACAGTTATTAGATTTACTGCCTAAATAAAAGTTCATAATCTTCTTTTACCGTTGGTTTCCAAGACAAGTTATTTATGTGACTGAATGCTCTAATTATATACTATAAGCTCATTTATTTGTTTTTTCCCTGCTATTTACTTGAAGAGAGCAATAATATCTTATGGGCAGCAATATCCAGGAAAGTATGTTTTTGGATAATAAGATGTAAGTGGAAACTGGGGAGGCATATATGTTAGTCTTCGCCAACAAAATGAAAGTAAACTCCATCTTCTTTAACATGCTATGTTTTCATTTTCTGTGACAATGCAGCCAAACTCAAAACTTTACTGAACTATCACCCCAGGCTCAATTATCTGCTACAGAGAATGACTCCTATAGGACAAACAGGCAGTGTGTTAAAACAGTACTATTTAATTCCTGATGGTGGGATCAGTGTTGACCACTGATTGTTGTCAAGGATGCTTCTTCTTATTGTTACTCTATATGCTTTCCTGGAACTTACAAGGATTGCTTTTACACTTATGTTTCAGTCCAACTTAGACCAGAATTCATAAAAAAAAGTGTTTTTAGAACAAAACTAAACATATAAATCTTCACGCTAATGACAAAGGAGGGAGACAAATTGGTAGTGGGGTGCCATCTGAAGTGTGTGTAGAAGAGTGGCAAACTGACCCCACAGGGACACCGTGTGCAGTGATGGAGTCTATTAGCTTATCATCACATCAGCTCATTATCTTGCATTACAAGGTATTTTAAAATGCTGTTTTCATTTGGTTCAACGGCAGTGGGTAGTGCTTTCACTCAGTTACCTCCTGCAGTCACAAATGTGCAGGTGCATTACTCTGCACATTCGACTTTCCAACTAGGAGGGACAGCACTGAGAATAATTCACGTTGAGTGATCATCGGCTTGTTTGCTTTTCCCACATAACACAGGAAATCTTCAACCCAGGTCTTTGTTTCTGTATTTTATTATCAACTATCAACATCTAATGTATATTGTCAACTCTCAGATGGAGAAGTACTCTTCCAAATATTTACCTCCTGAAGTGTCATTTTGCAATATGAAGGAATATTAAATTTGTGTTACTACTAACTGTTTGAAGTTCATTTATCTCATATGTCCAATATAAGTATTTGGAGACTCTCTCTCCAATTTTTTTTTTTTTTGACAGGCAGAGTGGACAGTGAGAGAGAGAGACAGAGAGAAAGGTCTTCCTTTGCCGTTGGTTCACCCTCCAATGGCCACCGCGGTTGGCGCGCTGCGGCCAGCGCACCGCGCTGATCCGATGGCAGGAGCCAGGAGCCAGGTGCTTTTCCTGGTCTCCCATGGGGTGCAGGGCCCAAGCACCTGGGCCATCCTCCACTGTACTCCCTGGCCACAGCAGAGAGCTGGCCTGGAAGAGGGGCAACCGGGACAGAATCCGGCGCCCCAACCGGGACTAGAACCTGGTGTGCCGGCGCCGCTAGGCGGAGGATTAGCCTAGTGAGCCGCTGCGCTGGCCAACTCTCTCCAAATTTTGTTTCTAATAGGAACAAAAATTAAAAATCATACAACACTTGGTTCTACTAAATATTTATGAAAGTGAATATTTTAATGAAAATTTTGGTTGGAATATATTACTAATCAATAAGTTGGAATGAAAAAAAACCAACAATTTTGCTATAGTTAAACCCTAACAAAGACTATATTTTCTTTTTAAATTATGTTCCTAAAACCATATTTTATGGAAGGATCAATGCTTCTCACAGTAAAACACTAGTTGAGAGATAAGCTTTATGGAGACGATTTATAAATCAGAATTTGTATCTAAAGAGTGTCAATTGTTAAATCACCAACAGGAGTCACTGTGCACTTGCTCCCCATGTAGGACCTCTGTCCTTAATGTGTCGTACAATGAGAAATAACGGTAAAACTAATCTTCAAACATTACTTTGTGTATCTATGTGGTACAAACTGCTGAAATCTTGACTCAATACAGAGTTGATCTTCTGTATATAAAGACAATTAAAAATGAATCTTAATGAAGAATGGGATGAGAGAGGAAGTAAGAGATGGGATGGTTTGTGGGTGGGAGGGTGGTTATGGGGGGAAGAACCACTATAATCCAAAAGTTGTACTTTTGAAATTTATATTTATTAAATAAAAGTTTTCTATTAAAAAATTTGTATCTATTCAAGCACCAAGAAGGCCATGGTCTCCTGGTGTCACCTGAGGACCACATCTTCATTACAAAGACTATCCTTCACAGCCTTGTGACTTCATATTATCTGACTTGGCAATACTTGCTGACAGGTCTCAACTAGCTCACCAGATTAATAGGAAAACTGAAGACAAGCTCTTTAGCAATAAACGCGGCAGTCAACACTTAACCAAAATTCAGCTCTAGGAATGTATGCTTAGGCTATGTGACAGATTATATTATGCTCACAATTCTTCATTTCTTTGTAGTAGAATTATTCATTCTAGCCTTGTCATGGTATTGGTAGACAAAAAGTGTATTTCATGGTCTATTATGAGGTTTAGCCACATGATTGGTACCACCATCGGATTTTAGTGAACATGAGACAGTAAAGCTTTGGAATGTATCTGAAAAGACTTGTGCATACCCCAGGTATAATTCTATTTCCAGAAAAACAACCTGAGCTATATGGCAAAGACATAAACTAAGAAAGGCCTGGAACCAAGTCCAGCATGGCCAGCCTAGGTCAGCTGAACCTCAGTTGACATGGAGTGAATGAGTGAAAATTATACTATAAATATCCAAATGGCCCTTTTGTTGTATTTCAGAGATTTTTGTGACTGTTTGTTGTGCAGTAAAAGCTGAATGACAATAGTGAGAGCAATAGGATTAGACACTGAAAACTACAGATATGACTATAATATCAGTGACAATCCATGCAGATGAACTTAGATAATTAGGCATCAGCCATCAAAATATGATAGACCTCCTTTAGTTTTAACGGTGGCTGGTGAATTCCTATTTCCCAAGTCCCTACAGGTTATTTAATATGAAGGATGCCTCCAAATGGGTAGACAATACAACAACTATATGCTATCATACTTAGTGAAATGTATAGTTATGATAGTAATACACCAACTTAGGAAAATAAATGCTAACAGCAGATACTTTTCAGAAGAGTACCTTCGATGATTATTATGCCAAAATATGAGGTCAACAGTTATTTTTAAAACTTACTAAACAACTTAAGCAAAAAATTACCATCTTTCTTTCAATTTTTTCCCAAGACTTTAAAATATTATTTTGTGATCTAGGACTTTAAAATATAAATATATATTGTGACTTTAAAAACAAAACAAGGAGCAGTATGAAGCTTTCCCATATTTTGATGACAGTGACTTGTTTTACAAAGCATATTACATGATTTTCATTCCCTAAACGCAAGCTAAGAAACACTGTTAGCTTAAATCACACAGTACTTTTGAAATACAAGGAAGTAATAACTAATTGTTTCCATAAGGAGTTACAGTTAGAGAACAGCAGTTGCATTTAGAGAGGGATGATTGTGAACAGAATCTTGAATGCTGTGCAAGACTTTCCCAGAAAAGAAGTTGAGAGAAGGGCATTTTAAATGCAGGGGAGAAAATCCAGTTCCAAAGACAGATTATGAAATATTTGGTAGTTGCATGAAGTCTATGTGCATCACAGAGGAGTGAGCATGATAGTGTAGATAGTTGCTGTGATTACTAAAATAAAAGCAGTAGTGACACTATGGCATGGTGGTTAATAGCACACACATTGGCTCTCAGCATACCAGAATAAGGGATCTGTGAACTTAAAGTTCCCTCTGCCTCAGTGTTTACCACATGAGTGCAAAACTTGGTGATGCACTCAGAGCATGCTAAGTAGTTCAAAAAGGCTGTGGTGAAGCTGTGAGGTAGGGAAGAGTAAGACTTACAGATAGGCTAAGTGACCAGATTGAAATACTAATTATAAAATGAGTTCCAGAAGTATGTTTTAATAACTTTTAATCATGTACTTTTCAATACAGTTTTATATATTGATTCATCTATCTTTGAAATAATCCAAAAGGTAGATATTCTTAGTCTTGTAATTAAGGAAATTGGAACAAATAGATAGTATGAATTTGCCCAAACTTACAAAACTAGTAAAGTGCAGAATTGAATTTGAAGCCCTAACCTCCTTGCTCTAGAGTCCATACTCTTAACCACTGTTCAAGTGATTTTTAAAATAATTTTTTAAAATCTCTGTCTTTAGTGGAAAATGTATTTTACATGATGAGTTAGGTACAGGAATGAGGAACATCCATGAACATCATGAAATCATTTGGTCTAACCCTGCCAAGGCTACCTCAAGCTGACAAAAATTCAATAAATTTATCACAGGCTAATTTTTAAGTTAATAAATTTTATGGCCTGCAAATTATGTTATAAATATCCAGATGGCCCTTGACAAATAAAATATTTCTGTAATGGTATGCATTGTATATTTGTTAGTGTGTAGGTACCGGTACCAAGTTCCACAGAATTATAGTTCCCCTTAATATGTGTGACGCAGCTGCAGATCTATATTATAGTTCATTTTTTTCTTTAAAATTGTTGTTATAGGGGCGGGCACTGTGGAGTAGCTGGTAAAGCCACTTCCTTCAGTGCTGGCTATCCTTATGGGTGCCGGTTTGAGTCCCGGCTGCTCCACTTCCAATCCAGCTCTCTGCTATGGCCTCGGAAAGCAGTAGAAGATGACCCAAGTCCTTGGGCTCCTGCACCCACATGGGAAACCAGGAAGAAGCTCCAGGCTCCTGGCTTTGGCTCAGCGCAACTCCAGCCATTGTGGTCATCTAGGAAGTGAACCAGCAAATGGAAGACCCCTCTCTCTCTGCCTCTCCTCTCTCTGTGTAACTCTGACTTTCGAATAAATAAACAAATGTTTAAAATTATGTTTACAAAAGAATTATTTGTTTTGCAAACACTAATTTATCACAATCTACAGTTTGCACAATACTGCACCGTGCCAGAGTTTGCATGTTGTTCCAAGGCATTTAGAGTTTTAACTACAGGAAATCGATTTCAAGTGAAGATTTTAAGTAAGAGAATAACCTAAGCAGCTCATCTGTTTTAAATTTTATTAATATTTATCAAAATAATCAATTTACCTAAAATTAATTAAATTAACATATTGCCTCTCACAGAAATATATATACATATACATATATATGTATATGGAGAGAGAGAGAGAGAGAAAGCTCTCTCATCTGCTAACTTTTCAAATGTCTGCAATGGCTGGGGTCTCTCATGAGGGTGGCAGGAGTCCTTTTTCTGGAGTTATCACCACTGCCTCCCAGTATGAGTATGAGCAGGAAACTGGAATCAGGACCCACACCCAAGGATTGAATCTTGAGAACTTACTTTAGAAATATCATTCTCAAAAACATGTTGGCTAAATTGAAGAGAGTTGGCGCCGGAAGTAGCAAGTCTATTTTAGTGAACATTGGAATTCTATTGAGGAAAATAAGCATGGACACAGGAAATGTGATGAAATAATATAGTAAAATGGTAAACTATAGAAGGTGAAATGGGATAAGTTGAGAACTTCTGCCATGTTTCCAGCTGCAGGTTAAGTAGATCAAGAAGTCACTGATAAGCTAGAGATTGCAAAATAAATAGTTTTTTTTTTAAAAGATTTATTTATTTATTTGAAAGGCAGAGTTTCAAAGAGTGAGAGGCAGAGAGACAGAGAGACAGAGAGAGAGAGAGAGATCTTCCATGTGCCGGTTCGTTCCCCAAAATGACCATAATGGCCTTGGTTGGGCCAGGCTTAAACAGGAGCCTGGAGCTTTATCCAGGTCACCCATGTGGTTGTAGGGGCCCAAGAACTCGGGCCATCTTTCACTGCTTTCCAGTCCATTAGCAGGGATTGGATAGGAAATGGAGCAGCTGAGACTCAAACTGGTAACCGTATGGGAAGCTGGCACTGCAGCTGTGACCTTACCTGCTACACCACAGCACCGGCACAATAAACAGGTTTTAACAGAAGGACAAATGCAATTAGTTGCAATTTTGCCCTGTGGGTGTGAAAAATTAAATGGAATAATATTGGGAGTAATAGGCCTTGAAATTTTTCAATAGAATTACCAAATGACTAATTATTCTGTATATTACAACAGTATAGTCTTAAAATAAGTTAATTTCTTTATCATATTTTTCACACTGTTGACTTACATTGGGTTTGTAGTGTACTAACATTCTTGTTTTTCTTTTTTTATGAACATTGGACAACAGCTTTGTCTCTGTCTCAGCTAATGAAAAGGATTTGAAGCTTCATAATTCTATCTTCTTCATTCATTTCCATCTCTGCCTTCTAATATTATGAATTAATTTGATAACGATGCCTACCATAGTGACTTAGTGAACTCATGTTGGCTGCCACTACTTCCTCTAGGGGTTAATAAATCATCTGTTTCTACTTCTCTTCCAAATTATTGCAGTTAATTCACATATTCAGGTTGGATTTTTGTAGGAAGTTTTTGTATTCACCTCATAAAACTAAACTTCAGGGAACATTTTCCACCTTAGTTCTTTTGTATTCTTTCCATTTTTCAAAAAATTCATGATTATGTTTCCTAATTCTACAATTAAACATGAAAATTATTTCCATAAGATGATGTCAGCTAATCTGAGCCTATAACTCTAATTCACTTAAACAGGCTGTCTACATTGAGCATTGTGTCAGACTTCCTAGGGTGCTCACTAAGCCATCTTTCCTTCATGGGACATTGGAGAACTACATTTCCCATGCTCCCTTACAGTTATGTGAGCTCTGTGACTCCATTTTGGCTAATAATTTGCAAAGAGATGTGATATACTACCCACATATATATTTATGTAAAATGTGCTTATGATGCCAGCAACACAAGATGAACAGAACTTATCAAGCTGTGCTTCCTACCAAGGAGAATGCAAGATCATAAAAGTGTAGGCTCTATTTTGCTCCATTGTAAATGGATCTATCCTCATCTGTAATTTCTTTTTGTGTATTTGCTCTTTTCCTTCCGTTTTGAAAACATTACTTGCTATAGAAGAAGATAAATGTAAAGATAAAGAGTTGTGGTTGTATTTCTGATTTCAATTAACTCTATAGTATCTTCCACAAGCAATTAGACTATTCTACCTCTGTACTTCTTTACTAAAGTAAATATTTATTAAGACAAACACACTTTTCAGAATGAGTCACACAGCAAACCCAACTGTATGTTATAAGTAAGAGATACATCTGGGGTGGCAACGTAGTAAATTGGATAAAGCTGCCCCCTGCGACACTGACATCCCATATGGGTGCCAGTTCCTGTCCTGGCTACTTCACCTCTGATCCAGCTCTCTGCTGATGGCCTGGAAAAAGCAGCAGAAGATGGCCCAAGTGTTTGGGCCCCTGCCTCTTACAAGGAAGACCTGGCTGAGGTTCCCTGTACCTGGCTTTGTCCTGGCCCAGTGCTGACCATTATGGACAATCTGAGGAATGAATCAGCAGATGTAAGTTATGTCTCTGTCTCCCCCAACCTCTGTAACTTGACTTTCAAATAAATAAATCAATCTTTGATTAAAAAAAAAGAAATACATTTAAGTGATCCACTTATTTAAAAATAAAAATATTCTCCAGGGAAGTATCTTTTTCTTGATCTATCATCCTCCTGTTCATTCAGCAATCAAAATATGTTTATACCTGCTATGGAACAGGGACTAGTCTAGGTGTTTGATGGGAAAAATTTAAGAAAGAAGGTAGAATAGGAAGTTTGAAGGCTGGGGTGAATGAGATGCTTCTCATATTATTTCAGTAGTCAGAGAAGTCTTTGCTGGGAAGGTGCACCTTGGATTGTGAGTAGTGAATGACCTGTAGGACATGAAGTCGTGGGTCTTGTATTTTCTTTTTTTTTTTTTTTTTTTTTTTTTTTTTTTTTTTTTTTTTAAATTTGACAGGCAGAGTGGACAGTGAGAGAGAGAGACAGAGAGAGAAAGGTCTTCCTTTTGCCGTTGGTTCACCCTCCAATGGCCGCCGCTGCAGCCGGCGCACCGCGCTGATCCGATGGCAGGAGCCAGGAGCCAGGTGCTTTTCCTGGTCTCCCATGGGGTGCAGGGCCCAAGCACCTGGGCCATCCTCCACTGCACTCCCTGGCCATAGCAGAGAGCTGGCCTGGAAGAGGGGCAACCGGGACAGAATCCGGCGCCCCAACCGGGACTAGAACCCGGTGTGCCGGCGCCGCAAGGTGGAGGATTAGCCTATTGAGCCACGGCGCCGGCCTTTGTATTTTCTTTAGAATATTTTTAGTGTCACTAATTTTGATGCTTCAATTTCTCTGACTTGATTAATACTTAAAGCTGTCCTTTAAGTGCCCATTCTCATGCTTCTTAATAACAAGTATCAAATACTTTATTACACATCAGGCATTGTGATAATTGTCTTAACTCATTTAGTCACCCAAAACCCTTGAGATGTGTAACTTTATTATTCTCATTTACAAAGGAAGAAACAGATGCTTTGGTAACTTAAGTACCTCGCTCAAAGTCACAGAGCTGGAGGAAAAGACAATTTCAATCTGAAATTCTAAAGATTTAATCACTGCGGGCTGGTATTAATTACTACTCTTTATATTCTACCTTTTTTTTTTTTTTAAACAGGCAGAGTGGACAGTGAGAGAGACAAAGAGAAAGGTCTTCCTTTGCTGTTGGTTCACCCTCCAATGGCCGCAGCGGCCGGTGTGCTGTGGCCGGCGCACTGCGCTGATCCAAAGGCAGGAGCCAGGTGCTTATCCTGTCCAAAGGCAGGAGCCAGGTGCTTATCCTGGTCTCCCCTGGGGTGCAGGGCCCAAGCACTTGGGCCATCCTCTGCTGCACTCCCTGGCCACAGAAGAGAGCTGGCCTGGAAGAGGGGCAACCGGGACAGAATCCAGCGCCACAACCGGGACTAGAACCCAGTGTGCCAGCGCCGCTAGGCGGAGGATTAGCCTATTGAGCCGCCACGCCAGCTCTATTCTACCTTGTTTGTACATATTATGTATATACCTGAGAATGTTAACATATCTTTAAATTTAATTTTAGGTTTTTTTTGGAGAAACTACTATTCTTACTCAGTGAGATTATTTGTTATATTGTTTATAGTCAAAATTTCATTTTCTATCAATTGATATTCTTTGAACAATGCTTCTTTAAAGTTTCCAAAGACTTATGACAGTTGTTGGCAGAGAATTTTATTTCTAAATCTAGGACATATTTCTGGCTATCTTCTTTGCTAATATGAATCACACAATGATATAGTAGTCTTCCCCTTAATGGATCCAATACCATATAGTTTATGGAACACTCTGTGACCCTGTATGGGACCATGATGAGTACTAGAAGAGATAGGTTGGAAACCTTATGGAAATTGACATGCATAATTCTTTGTATACATTTGTGAGTGGTTACTGGAATATTGCTCAGAAATGCAACAGGCTACTTTTACTTTTGAAATATAATAATTGGAAAATAAGGAGATTTAATTCATGAAAGCTATGTTAGTGCTGTCTCAGGTATTCAGGATGAATTTTTGACGAACCAAGATCAATGTGATTAAAAGACGCTGAGAAACAGGGTCACCACTTTGAAACTTAAGGAATAAAAACAAACTAATGTCAAGAACCTAAAGAAAAGGGAGCAGACTTTTTCAAAAGATAAAGTTTCCTGTGTTAAAAAAAAGCTGATTCAAACAGCTCAAAGATGACCATCTTTATATTCCAGTAATGAAAAGACACTTTTGAACAAACGTGTATGATGTAGAATACATAAAGTGTTAAGACTGCAGTATCATGAAAATTTAACAAATTCCCTTCCTGTACTTTCAAAGACCTCATCTGATGTTATTATTTCCCTCCAGTTTTCCTACTTGAGTCTAGTGTAGAAGTTATCTTCATATATTTCTCCGCCTTTTGAAAATTTAAAGTATCAGCTTATCAAGATATATCAGATATTCTCATCTTAGTGGAATAGTTTTGTATGCTATTGATGCATTGGACTTTTTATTAATTGCTAGAAGAATATTAAGTAAGCTACTGAATATTAATACTTTATACAAAAATTTGAAAATAAAAGATTTCATCCATCATGTTTGGTTTCTGCTTGGGGTGGGGTTTGTGTCTCTTTGTGCAGGAAAGTAGGCCAGCCTATCTGGAAGGGAACTACGGATTATTTGCTAAGTAGTTGGTGTGTATTGATGTAGGATTTCCCACACTTAACACCTCCACAGATGTTTTCCCTGATAGTATTGTGACATTGTTTCTGTAACTTTTAAGAATAAGGTCTCGGGTTAGTGCTGTGGTATAGCAGATAAAGCTGCCGCCTACAGTACCAGCATCCCATATGGGTGCTGGTTAAAGTCCTGGCTGCTCCACTTCTGATCCAGATCCTACTAATGTGCCTGGGAAAGCTTTATAGGATGGTCCAAGTCCTTGGGCCCCACGTGAAAAACCCAGAAGAAGCTCCTAGTTCCTGGCTTCAGATTGGCTCAGCTCAGCCTCTGCCTTTGTGGCTGTTTGGAGAGTGAATCAGCAAATGAAAGATCTCTCTCTCTTTCTCGCTCTTTCTCTTTCTGCCTCTTCCTCTCTGTAACTCTGCCTTTCAAATAAATAAATAAATATTTTTAAAAAACAAAATAAAAGAATAAGATCTCCATGTATTTTTTTTCTTGGTACATAAAAGTGTTTTGATTATTTGAGAGGTACAGCTACAGACAGAGAGGTAGAAAGACAGAGAGGTCTGACTTTTATTTGTCCACTCACCAAATGGCCACAATGGTAAGAGATGGGCCTGTCGCTCCCCCTATTCATGGAGAAGCGACACTAGACCCTGCCTAGGCTTCATATCCGAGTCACGGCACCATTATGTCGCTCCCCGTCTTTGTGGAGGAACGACACAGGACCCTGCGCTGTTCTTTTGTCTGCTCGGCCCTCCCCAGGTTTGCTGCTGGTTCTTCCCAGGTTGGCTACCGTCCCTTCCACCTCCGTGGAAGGGCGGTTCCCCCTGCCACTTTCCCCACTTCCGCGGGGGAGCGGCACACCGCCGGCCGGCTCTCTCGGGGGCTGCACAGGTGTTCCTTCAGATAGATGTTCCTGGTGCATGTTGTCTCTCTCCTCCTTTATAGTCCTCTTCCACCAATCCCAACTCTGCTACCCACACGCCGAGTAAGCTGCTCTCCTCCAATCAGGAGCAGGTCCTGCTGTTTATTGGTTGAACTGGAGACAGCTGTGTAGAAGCTGTTTCCTCCTCTCCCAGCACCATATTGTGGGAGAGCAGATGCATAGAATAAGTCTTAATTCCAGTAACTTAGTCTAGTCCGAGTTGCTCCCAGTTGCTCCCCACATGGGCCGTTCCAAAGCAAAAACCCAGGAACTTCTTCTGGGTCTCCCACACAGGTACAGGGGCCCCAGAACTTGGGCCATCTTTTATTGTTTTCCTAGACTATCAACAGGAAACTAGATCAGAAGAGCACCAGCCCAGACATGAAGGGATCCCCATATGGGATGCCAGCACCGCCGGCAGGCTTAGCATACTATGCCACAGCTTGCCCACGGAAGATTTCCATTTTAAGAGTCAAACCCAGGGCTGGTGCTGTGGCATAGCAGGTAAAGCAACTGCCTGCAGTGCCTGCATCCCATATGGGTGTCTCCATATCTTTTCCTTGACCTGTGGTAACTAATAGAGTATATAAAATGTAATGCATAAGAGTGAAATTGGCATTTTTCAGATTCATGATTGTTCACAGCCCTTGTCTCTCTTGTCTCTACTGTTGAGGAGCAGTGTTTGGATTTTTTTCCTTCACACTATTTGTTGAACTCTTTACCTACTGTAAGGTCAATTTTATGAGTATAAAGAAATCTGAAAATAGATCTTTGCAAAAATTAAGAGTGGGAATAGGAGAGACTGGAGGAAGAAGTGTGGGAATGTGGGCAGGAAAGAAGGTAGGGTGGGAGGAAACATTGTGTTCCTAAATCTGTATGTATGAAAGGCATGAAATTTATATACCTTAAATAAAATTAAAAAAAAAAAGAATAAAAGTTTTAAAAAAGACATGATATCTAATAATGTAGTAGGGCAGGTCTGTCATGTTAAGGATCAAGGGATAAGTGGGTCATTGTTTATAAAAGAAAATTTTACAAGTAAAAAATCCTTAAACTTAACTGATTAGCCGGCGCCGCGGCTCACTAGGTTAATCCTCCGCCTTGCGGCGCCGGCACATCCGGTTCTAGTCCCGGTAGGGGTGCCGGATTATGTCCCGGTTGCCCCTCTTCCAGGCCAGCTCTCTGCTGTGGCCAGGGAGTGCAGTGGAGGATGGCCCAAGTGCTTGGGCCCTGCACCCCAGGGGAGACCAGGATAAGTACCTGGCTCCTGCCATCGGATCAGTGCGGTGCACCTGCTGCGGCGGCCATTGGAGGGTGAACCAACGGCAAAGGAAGACCTTTCTCTCTGTCTCTCTCTCTCTCACTGTCCACTCTGCCTATCAAAAAAATAAATAAAATAAAAAAATACTTAACTGATTAATTTTGAACTCTGCTTTGAAGAGGAAATACAGTATGATTTCTAAGAAAGACTGTGTGTATATGTGTGTGTATTTGCTGTTTCCCAGGTTTATGCATATACACATATTATTGATTATAACTTTTCATGTTCAACTTTAACACTACCTCACCTATGTACATAGAGCTTACTTACAGAGCTACATTATTCCAAGGCAGTGTATCCAGGATTTATTAAAGAAAGAAATAGAGAATGGAATTACTATTAAAAATGGCATCCCAAATACCTGTGAGCAAAATTTTACAATGCCATCATTACATAGAGTTTTTTTCTGTGTACCTATCCCTAATAAAGGGATCTAAAAATTCAGAAAAATCCCCTGAATGTAAAGAGGACATTGAGAAAAAGTTTCCAGTAATAAGCATACTTAAAGGTATTAGCCAGAAAGGTTTATCTCGATTGTGTAGCTGGATTCATAGGCATGGAATCTCAGCGTGAATGTTTACAATGACCTATTTTTAAGACTTGTAGCTATAAGATTTCCTGTATAGCAATTAAAACACATAGAAATATTAGTTCACAAAGGAGATAAATAACCTGGAATCATACAAGGATTTAATACGTGGATACAGCCACACCCAAACATAGACTCAGAGTATTATCAAATTCTGCAAATTCCAGAAGGCAATAACCAAGATGCTGCTGTTCACCACTCAGTCTTGGCATCACCCTCATATCTAGCACACAGTAAATTCTTCATAAATGCAATGAACTGACATGGTGGTTCATGCATCATTTTGCATACATTTATCTCACAGATGATTATTTTAAATCATTTATTTAAAAAATCATGGGTTTTTTCACTATACTGCTTGAATCATGAGCCTGAAGTTCATGCCTTGTTCATAAGTATATGGCAAACACTTAATAAATATGCTTTGCACATAGCAAATTCTCAGAACACTCAAGGCCATTGCTAGATATAGGTGCCAAGGTGTTGAACCTGATAGAACTGTTCCTGGCAGTTTCTGAAACAAGTTAAACATTTGGTTTTGTACTAGGTAACAGCTTCCCTAGTCTCTTTTATAATTGATTTAATTATTACCTGCTCCACTTCAAACATCACTCTGAAATTTTGTCTAGCTTCTATCTCCATCTTCAATAAGCAGAATGTATTTGCACCTACTCTGCTGTTCCTATGAGACTGTAATACTCCATTGTACACACTTTATTGCAATTAGTTATTTCTATGAGCATATCTTACATTTACTCATCTGAGGCTTTTACTTCATCTTTTTTTTTATTTGTAGTCTTAATGTAGGAACTGACATATGGGAAAGATTCTGTAATACTTATTCAATTTAATTACCAAGGAGACAAAGATACTTGGTTTGAGAAGAAACAGAAACATGTTCCCTTTCTTTGCTGGTTCACTGTAAAAAGGATGTGATTTTAAGTTCTTGGCTATAGTTAAACAGTACTGAGACTTTGAGGAAGCATGTTGCTCTTAGCAGATAGAGATTCCTCAGAATATCAGAGAGAACGACTGGGCTTTCCTTGAAAGGTGCCTGCCGGTTGTAGAACATCCTTTGAAAAGGCTTCAGAATCATTATTACACTTCTAGCTCTTTTATGAAGCCCTTCTTTTGCATGGTCACCTACCAACAGGAGAACACTTGAGTGAACCTAGTTTCAGCATCTTCCTAAAAAGGCAGGCTAGTACTCCAGAGCTTTTCATATCTAACTTCCATTGAGATTGTCACTCTTTTTTTCAACGAGCTATTTCCATTTTTCCTCAAGTGTTTTCTGGAACATGTATTCCAGAGGATGCCAATAATCATTATCTGAAGAAAGTGTTTCATCATCAAATAATTTGGAGAATGAAAGGTGAAATAAAATGGAGCAAAACAAACACAACATAGGAATCCTGAAAAAGGATTTCTCAGAGCCCATGATAAACAAATGAACACTTAATATCCAACAGAAATAATATGCAATGTTTTCAAAAAATTATTCAATCATGGGTCCTTATTATTTGATAATTCTTATGATGCAACTCCAGGTACATGTATTTTGAGGAATACACTTAGGGAAAAGTGAATAAATACCACTGTATTTTCTTCCTCTTAAGTGCTCTCATCAAATGGTTCTCTTATTCATGTATGCCACTCTTCCTGTGTGACTCACATATGGAGAGGCGCTCAGGAAGTTTCCCTCAACTGGTGCTAATGGCCTTATAAGACATGCTACATGAATACTCTTTCTTAAATTAAGTTTTAAATGAGTACACTGGCTCAAAAGTAATTGCTTCATGCACAAATAAAAATCTTATGCTAATGTATAAGCCCCATATCTATTAGACTTTCAAATAATCTCCTGTGTTATTACAGTGATTGTATATTCTTTTATTCCTTTATCCTTTTTAGAACCAATTTTCTATGTTCTTAAATATGCCTTTTCTCACATTCAAAGTAGAAACTTAGAAATATGAGGCCAAAATCAGCAAAGATACAACAACCTTGGAGATGCAGAATGTTTATCATAAAGTATGAAAAATAATTATGGGCAAAATATCAGCTGTCACCTAATTCCTTAACACACAGGAAAAGTTGATGAGAGTAATTCCAGAACCCTGCTCTGGGGACCGGGATACACTGTACTTGTTATCTCAGCAACTGTGTGATTCCACCTATATTCACTGCATGGTTTTAATCTAACGCTTTTTCTTGCCAAGAATTTATATTCTTACAATTTAGCAATTGTTTCATATCACTTTTTGTTCTCTACTTTTTTTTAACTTTTATTTAATGAACATAAATTTCCCAAGTACAGCTTATGGATTACAATGGCTTCCCCCCCATAACTTCCCTCCCACCCGCAAATTTCCCCTTTCCTGCTCCCTCCCCCCTTCCATTCACATCAAGATTCATTTTCAATTCTCTTTATATACAGAAGATAAGTTTAGCATATATTAAGTAAAGGTTTCAACAGTTTGCACCCACATAGAAACACTAAGTGAAAAATACTGTTTCAGTACTAGTTATAGCATTAAATAACAATGTACAGCACATTAAGGACAGAGATCCTACATGAGGAGTAAGTGCACAGTGACTCCTGTTGTTGACTTAACAAATTGACACTCTTGTTTATGTCATCATTAATCACCCAAGGCTCTCGTCATGAGTTGCCAAGGCTATGGAAGCCTTTTGAGTTCACCGACTCTTATCATATTTAGACAAGGTCATAGTCAAAGTGGAAGTTCTTTCCTCCCCTCAGCGAAAGGTACCTCCTTCTTTGAAGACCTGTTCTTTCCACTGGGATCTCACTCACGGAGATCTTTCATTTAGGTCATTTTTTTTTTTTTTTTTTTGCCAGAGTGTCTTGGCTTTCCATGCCT
This sequence comes from Oryctolagus cuniculus, assembly GCF_051225735.1. NCBI lineage: Eukaryota > Metazoa > Chordata > Mammalia > Lagomorpha > Leporidae > Oryctolagus > Oryctolagus cuniculus. Next base: position 81,444,418 of record NC_142877.1, on the reverse strand, counting down.
GAAATACTCTCATGGGCTTTTCAGCCGGATCCGCGTGCCTTAAGGGCTGATTCTGAGGCCAGAGTACTGTTTAGGACATCTGCCATTCTTTGAGTTTGCTGTGTATCTCGCTTCCCATGTTCTCTCCCTATTTGCAGACACTAGTCTTGTTTATGTGATCCCTTTGACTCTTAGTCCTATCATTATGATCAATTGTGAACAGATAAGCATACAAATACAAAAAATTGTTGATAAACTAGAAAACTAGAACATGGCTAATGGCAAGAGATGATTTTCAAGCAAAATTGATATGGATGAGTAAGAAAAAACTGAGTCAAAACCCATTCTTTATTGTATGTGTGTAGAGGCTTGATTGTGACAAAGTCAACATCATTTACTGAGAATGTCAGATTAGCTTATTTGTTTCTTAGTTGCAAGAAACTTGTTTTCTCTTTAAAGTGAAGTGCATCATGACTGAAGTTTCTTAAGGTTTCAGTATAATGAAATGAAAGTATTATTATTCATTATTACATTTTTATAATTTTCCATAAATTAACAATTTAATGTGTCAGGTTTGGTATGCATAAAAGTTTTAATATAATTCAAACACAAGTTCACATAATGAACCTTGAAAATGATGCTAGTTTGGAACAGTGCATATTGCTTTATTTACCCAGGATCACTAAACACAAAAAATATTTTAAAATTTAGTCACTTTTCAGTACCAAGATACTAGCCTCTTTAAAAAAATTAATTTGCTTATAAGCTTGGTTGCTGTCTTCTGCCTTGATGCATTTGAAACTTCTCAACCATCAATGAGTAGGAGGCAGAGTTGTATATAACCACAGCTGGAATGGATCTGCGTCGATTAAAATGGGAAACAGCAGCTGCAAGGAACATAAATTGTGCAACTGATTTGATTTTGCAAAGCAAACACATTGCTGTGTTGTGATTTAGCTTGCTAATTAGGACTTGCATAATCAAAGGAACTTTGGAAGAGAGTAATTCTGGATTATGCTCAACTTGTATGCCTTCTGAGATCTCCTTATAATATTTTTCACATTTCATGAGGAGTATATTTCAAACTGAATGCCTCAGACAACAAAAGAATGTTTGCAAATAATGTCCCATTGGGTGATTGTGTCAGATTGTTATTACAACTGGAAAAAAAGGAGAAGTCAGGAAGAATATCAATGGATTTATGACATCTTCTGTCTCAAGAACTAGGTCAATAAGTAGCATTACATTTTTTCTTATTGTATCACATCTCAGCAAATTGTTATTGCATAGGACCATGGTAAATATTTTAGGCTTTGTGTTTCATGCACTCCATGATGTGACCACTCAGTTTAGTCTTTCAGCAGGAAAGTAACCATAAACAAAGAAGTGTGTCTACATTTCAGTTTATCTTTACTTATAAAATATATGATTTGCCAGATATCCCACTTCTTGGCATATTTAATTCTCAGAAATGAGAATCAGTGATAAACGGTAATAGTAAATGTGACATTAGGTTGTCAAATCAACACTGGATCATATGTATTTAATATCTAGACTATGCTACATGGAGAGAATCTGCATAGCAATAGGTTGTGCACATGCTTATGTGCAAGGTACTCTAAAAAGTTTATGAAAAATGGAATTAAAAGATAAGTTTGTTTTGGTGCCAAAAATGTGAAATCCATAAGGAGTTGTTGTATAATATACATTTCCAGAACTTTTTAAAGACTCCTTTCATGCATGGTTTTCAAAATTTTTTGTACCACAACAAATGTATCTTTCAATCTAATTTTCCATGACTTTTCAAGCACCCTCATTTGTATTTGTGTATACATATATATTTAAGGGAAGAGAAGAGAACGACAAAATACAGTCATCCATCACTTAATGATGGGACACATTCTGAAAAAAAAATGTGCCATTAGGCTATTTCATTATGTGTGAGCATGATAGAGTGTACTTGCACATACCTGAGCATTATATACACCTAGGGTAAATGGCATAGTCTATTGCTATGCCAGATTTGGTCTAACAAGTAATTTTCCTCCACAATTGATGATTTTTTTCATGATCAGCTTATGTAGTTTCCAAAAACTCTTCAACTGCCTTAATATCTACAGAGGCAAGCTCATTATTCAGTTTCATATGACATAAGGAATAAAGATTACTGAATTACTTAAGCAACCCAGAGCAAGACATCAACATCACAGTCAGGTCTAGCCTTTTTTTCAACATTGCACATAAACTTTTCACTTAGGCTGTGATTGGCATGGTACTGAGAAAGGTATGCATTTGTGTTTCTTGTTTCTAATCCAGGTCATTAGGTGGTTATCCATTTCTGATGGAGGCCCTTCTTGAATTTTTCTTAGTCTTTTTACCTTCAATGAAGTAAACAAGATCCTATAATAGCTTATATCACTTGTTCTTGCTCTCCAGTTTCATAGCAATGATGGACTGGGACATGCCTGATGGATGAGTAACAGCCACCACTGATTTTCTACCTTTGTAGCCCTTAATCATTTTTATTTGCATTTGCAGGCAAATTATTCAATATAGCTTCTTTTAAACTTTTTTAAAATGTATTTGAAAGACAGAGAGAGCGCCTATTTGATGGTTCACTTCTCAAATGCTGAAATAGCCAAGACTGGAAAAGAAAAAAGCCAGGAGCTAGGAACTCAAATCTGTGTCTTCCACAGTGGCCCACATACTTGAGTCATCATCTGTGCTTCTTAGAGCGCATATAAGCAGGAGACTAGGATCAGAAGCTGAGCTGAGTTTTGAACCCAGGTACTCCAATAAAGGATCCAGGAGCCTTAACCGCTACCTCAAAAAAACAAAAAACAAACAACAAACAAAAAGCCCACTAATTCCACTGATTGGCCACTTAATGACAGATGTATCAGTGGAGTTGAACAATAATGGCCATACCAAACAAAAAAAATGGGATAATATTAAGCACAAGAAAATGGCGCAATAAAAAAAAGAAATTCTGTTGTTTGCAATAAATTGGATGCAACTGGAAATCCATTATACTTAGTGAAATAAGCCAGTACCCAATAGAAAAGAATGGTTACTAACAGATTGGCAAAAATGTAATGTATTGGAATGAAATGGACATTTTGAGATGTCATGATTGCTTACAGCCATTGTCTATATTGAGAAATAGTGTTCTTCATACTATTTGTTGAACTCTTTACTTAGTGTAGGGTTAATCTTATGAGTAAAAAGTAAAATGAAAGTAGATTTTTATAAAAATTAAGAGTGGGAAAAGGAGCAGGAAGAGGAAGAAGAGCAGGAGTGTGGGTGGAAGGAGGATAGAGTGAGAAGTATCCTGAATCTGTATTTAGGAAATACTTGAAAGTTTTATAACTTGAATAAAATAAAATAAGAAAGAAATGAGGGGAACACAAGATATATGGTGGCATAGTATGACACATTGTTTTATACTACTTTTTTAAGAAATAGAAGGAATACACTCTATGAAACACTGATAAAGGATAGCAGATACATAAATCAGTAACATAGTCATTTACTATCATTATGAAGTATATGTACTATACGTAATTGTGTTGCTATACCTGTGTAGGTCTGGAAGTAGGGTAGGTTTGTTTATACCAGCATCACCCCAAAGCATGGGAGTAATGCATTACACTGCAATGTTACAATGATCATAGCACCAATAAGCAACAGGAATTTTCCAGCTTTGTGATAATCTTTTGGGTCCTCCTTCACATTTACTGCCCATCATCGACCCAAAATGTCATCATTCAGGGATGAGTGTATATATAGAACACATTTTATAAAGTGTGTGAATGTGATAAGAAGTAAAAATGGGAAAGCATTTTGGAAGACTGCAAACCTTTACTAGTGATGGAATAACAAAAACTATTAACAAATTCATTAAATGTTTTTATAATTTACATGATATTTTATCACCTATGTATCTGAAAGTGATGTTCAAAATGCTCAAGTGAAATAAAAGAATTTAATCATTCTTGACTATCCGGAGCTCACAATTATACAATTATATCAGATATGTATATATTTTATACCTAGAATACTTAGAAACAAATATATACATATCTTGCATTAGTGATATACACAACTAATGTTATTGAAATTGGGAAGGGAGATAATCGTGACCTGTGGAAGGAATGGAAATCTTTAAAGAACAAGGGCTTTGAAATGGGCTTTGCAATTTGAGTAAAGTGGATTTGACTTATATTAGGGGAGAGTAGCATTATTTTAGGAATTGTAGAACACTCAATACAGGCTATCAGTAGGAAATTTCAAGTGGGGCTGATGTGAGAATTATTAATTTTAAAAAGTAGCTAGGAGCCAAGTTAGAAACTAAGAACTGTGAATACCAGATAGCAAAAATTAAACTTTATCTGTATATTCAATGTGGAAGCAATTACTGACCAGAAAAGAAGCTAGATGACATATTTTCAAGGTAATTACTACAACAAGGGTTTTAAAATGGTAGACCCCAGATACAGGAGAATGTAGGATCTGATTGGGGTTAGGGGGGATGTTGCCCAAGATCGGTTGAGAACGACTGAGTTAGTGTGATAGCAATACCAGCGTGAATGAAAATACATACCCTCGAGCTGGTCTACAGGAACTGTCATGATAACAGCCAATGTTCTGTTTACTTCACACAAAGTTATTACTATGATCCAGGGAATATTCTAGGCACTGAAATTTTACTTGACTCTATTTTTTTATCTTTAAAAAATAATTTCCAAAATGATTGGGACAATTTTGTGAAATGTCTGATATATTACAGGGATATATGATTAAGAAAAAGCAATTCCAACACTAGCAGACACAATTTGGGCTCAAATTGTATAAATGATAAGATACATATGTTTTAAAATTATTCCTTAAGGATGAACTTATCAGAGTCTTTAATATACTGTTTCTGTAGTGAGTGAATCACTGCACAGGAACACTTCTGGTTCAGTGTCTTTGTTTAATTTCCTTTGTCTCAAATGTTCTTGCTCGGCACATTTCTTCAAATAACTCATTTAATTCAAGACTGAACTCAAAGAGCACTGCTTCTGATTCCTTCCCTGACTATAATCAATTTTGAATTAGCTACTTTCCTCAGTTACCTACTGTTGTGGTGTGGATGTGCTTTGTGTTCCGAGGGGTTCATGAGCTAGAGTCTTGCTCTTCTGGCGCTGTAGAGGGAGTGTGTAATCGTTAGGACAGAGGACAGAGGGAAATCCTTAGTTCCATTAGGGTCACGTCCTTGCAGCAGCTTGTGGGATCCCAGTCTAACTCTGACTTCCTGTTTGGCAGTGTAATCTCTCTCCTGGGTACGTTCCTGCCATTTTCCATAAGGCCCTCACCAGAGCTGTGCTGATGCCAACATCATGCCCTTGAAACTCCAGAACTGTGAGCTAGATACAAAGTTAGCTTGCATCACATATTTCATTACAGTTAACAGAAAATACACTAGTATACTTAGTATACCGCTGTCCTATTTTTATTTCTTTACAAATTTCAAAAGCAATATAAAACTTTGTCATAATCTTTGGACATAAATTCTTTGAGAATGGAGACTCCTTTTTGCAATCACTGCTGTATCTCTGGAGTGTTTAATAGAACTTTGTCCACAGTAAGCAATCAATATTTATTACATGACTGAATAAATAATAGCATATAGTGTAAAATGTTCACATGAATAGAATTAACCATTTTCCACCACCACTGAGACCACAAGTCACCTATGGACTGACACACTCGTTAGGCATGTTAATGACCATAGTTAATATTCTCTTGAGTGTTCACCTCTCATTTCCAACAGTTCTTGCACACTATGGAAATAATCATCTTACTAAAATACTTCTCTCATCAGTCAGTTAAAGCAGTTGAACGTCTCTCTCTTTGGTGAGATAAAACTAAAATTCTTCATCTAGGAATTCAGTGATCTCAAGAATATCACTCAACTTCAGCTCTCTAAAACAATTTCTTAAAAAAAAAAAACTTCTTGAGATTTCAAAACACTTTGCCCAGTCATGTTACTTTCTTGAGGATTTTCTGCAAATTCTAGGCTGAGCTTTGTCCTTGGTGCTTTGGCAAAGACTATTTGTGATGTATAGAAAACACTTTCTATGCAAATCCACTCATCAGAATCTTGTGAGGCATGCATTGACCATCTCTGGTGATTTATCGTCTGTGAAATCTCTAACTTGTTACACATTTTACTATATCTTTGAATTTAACATATATATTTAATGTTTCCTCCCACAACATTTTTTCTATATATTGTTTTCACCAGAAACCTTTCACTTAAGGAATACAAACTTCAAATGCTTCATAATTACAACTTTAGGAACATGGTGATTCTTCCCACCATACCTAGCCTCCCACACACCCTCGTACCCCTCTTCCTCCTCCCTTTCCTAAATCATTCTAATTTTTTACTAAGATATATTTTCAATTAACTTTATATACAAATGATTGACTCCATGTTAAGTAAAGAGTTCAACAAATAGTATGGAAAAAAAAAAAAAAAAACAAAGCACCTGTTCCTCAATAGTCAAGACAAGGGCTGTTCAAGTCATTGCTTCTAAGTGTCAATTTCACTTTTATAGATTGCCTTTTAGGTACTCTATTAATTATCATAGATCAGAGAGAATATATGGTATTTGTCCTTTTGGGAGTGGCTTATTTCATTAAATATGATGTTTTCAAGTTTCATCCATTTTGCTGCAAATGACCAGATTTCATTTTTTTTATCTGCTGTGTGGTATTCCGTGGTGTACATAATTCCCATAATTTTTTATCCAGTCTTCAGTTGATGGGCATTTGGGTTGATTCCATATATTAGCTAATGTGAACTGAGCTGCAAAAACATCTCTCCCACAACATTTTAGGAGAACTTCTACAAATGCTTTGCCTTCACAGGGAATTAAAAAGCATATCATGGAAAGCAAACTTTAGCAATTATGAGGAAACTATTTCTCTTATATTCTGTGAGGAATATACCATGATATTGGGTGCTTATTTACTTATAACTACCTCTTAAACTCAATTATAATTTAATAATTTAATTACTTGTCTATTTTCATTTATCCTAGCTATCAACCTGTGTTTCTGTTCTTTTTATTCACATGCTTATATATACTCATTAATATGCCCATATAGGAAGTTAAATAAATGATTTCTAGTCTCCATAGAGTCCTACCAGTAAGAGTACTGTTTGGTTGTGTCACAAGTTCATCTAGTTTATGGGAATTAACACAACTCATATCTTTCTGCCTCTTTGACCCAGTGTGAGCTCCAATTTGTATTATTAGGTAGTTGTTCCTTTTAATTACACTACAGCTATTCTTCATGATGCTACCTTATGTCACAATAAACTCTATCTTCTTTTGCTTTTGCTTTTCAAGCAGGAAGGCATATCAACTCATATGTCACGGCTGCTTGACATTCTTATGACAATCTAGTTCCACTAATTATTGTATAATTCACTTGGACCAAGTACCAATGGAATGATTAACCACTGACTGTATTGATTGTATAATCTTGTATGAGCTCTATATTACTATTTCATTGTATAATAATCTTATAATGTCTTTCACTGTTAATGCTTTAAAGGAGAGGTATTTTTCTGCATCTTCTAAGAGTCACATTTTCTTTCTCACTACATCTTTGGTGGTGCCCTTAGTCTGCCAAAGATGTTTAAATTGTGTACTTTAGAGCTTTTGTTTGTAATAATCAATTGGTCTATAAAGCAGCATTTAGTAACCTTTTAGATTACCAGTACAAATATCACTGCCAAATTTCTGTTTAACACACATCTATATATGTATGCTTCTAATTTTTACATACTTATTTGAAAAGGAAATTATATCAACGCTCCTGAATTCCTGCACCAACCAGGTTTCCTTCCTTGCTTACGTCACTGAGTCACTGAATATAGTTACAACCCTCTATTAAATAGGGTTGGATATATTGTGCATTTACACTCCATAATTCATTTAATGACATTGCATATTTGGACAGAATTCCCCTAATTCTGTTTTCACATAACAGCTTTTGAGCTTTAAAGTATTTCTCCAAACTGTCCAAATTCTTTCAGAACTGTAAGCCCAGGCCCATTTTTGATACAAAACACTCTTCAAAACTTATGAATATAGTAGAAGGATTATAATACTGCTCTTAAGTTCACTGAACAGAAAACAGAAGTATATATATAGACAAGTTATTCTAGAAAGAATTCAGCCAAGATTGTTCTGGAGATAAAAAACAGTTGGTGCTTAGCATGGTAAGGACCATATGATAATAAAGGAAAGGAGATTAAAATATGTAAGCAGAACTTTTCTCTTTGTTTATATCATTGAATTTTGTTTGAAAGAAGTGAAAATACTAAACAATGTACTCAGTGCATCAGCTAGTTTGGTATACAGTTAAAGATGCTGTGTCATTTTCTCTTATATTACCCCTTTTTCCCCTCTGAAGCAAACACTAACCTACACTTTTTTTTTCTAAGATTCATTTATTTATTTGAAAGTCAGAGTTATGAAGAGAGAGGGAGAAACAGAGAGAGAGAGAGAGAGAGAGAGAGAGAGAGCTCTTCCATCTACTGCTTCACTCATCAGATGGCCTCAATGGCCAGGGTTGTGCCAGGGGCCAGGAGCTTCACCCAGGTCTCCCACGTGGGTGGCAGGGGTTCGAGTACTTAGGCCATCTTCCTCTGCATTTCCCTGGTCATCGGCAGGTAGATGAGTTGGAAGTGGAGCAAATGGGACAGGAACCTCCACCCTTATGGGATGCTGGGATTACAGGCAGAAGCTTCTCCTGCTACATAACAACGCTGGCCCCTAACGTAGACTTTTAACATCCGTGTTTTATAGACAATTTACTCTCTTACTAATACTAAGCAATGATGCTTTTATTCAATATCATTTGTGAAATTTAGCAGTGTTAATGTGTGGCCCTAGGACATTTATTTGCACTCCTATGTACAGTTTTCCGTTTCTAAAAGTTTATTATTTTTATTCATTTGAAAGGCAAGGAGACAGAGGAGACAGAATTTTCCTTCCATTGGTTCTCTTCCCAACTTCCTGCAACAGACAAGGCTGGTCCCAGCTGCAGGCAGCATTTGAAACCTCAATCCAGTCTCCCACACAGGTAACAGACCAAAGAATTTGAGCCATTACCTGCTGCCTCCCAAGTGTGCAAGAGCAAGAAGCTGAAATTTGAAGTGCAGCCAGGATTTAAAACCATGCAGGAGTATGTTCCAAGATATCTTTGGAATACCTGAAACCAGGGACAGCACCAAACCCTGTATGATCATTTGTACTTTCTCCATACACATACATACCTACAATAAAATTTCATTTATGCATTGGGTCCAATAAGAGAATAACAACAATAATATAGAACAATTATGACAATGTACTATAATAAAAGTTATGTGAATGTGTTATATCTCTTTCTGTATGTCTGTCTTTCCCAAAATATTTTATTGTAAGGGCCAGTGTTGTGGCATAACAGGTCTAGCTGCTGCTTGCAATGCCAGCATTCCCATGTGGACACCAATCCAAGTCCTAGCGGTTCCTCTTCCCATCCAGCTCCTGGATAATGGCCTGTGAAAAGCAACAGAAGATGGTCCAAGTGTTTGGGTCCCTTCTATCCCTGTGGGAGACCCAAATGAAGCTTCTAACTCCTGGCTTTAGCCTGGCCCATCCCTGGCCATTGTAGTCATCTGGAGGGTGGATCAGCAGATGAAAAATCTGTGTGTGTGTGTGTGTGTGTGTGTGTCTCTCTCTCACTGTTAACTCTTTCAAATAAATTAATTAATTAATTAAAAAATTTTGTACTGTATACTATTTTTCAACTGCAGTCAATTATGTGTAACGCAAATCGCAGAAAACAAACCATGGACTGGGGTGGGGGAGGACTAAGTAGTATTAGATAAATACACACGCTTTTTAGTGCCTACTATAACATTGCTATGCATGTTACCTTGTACAATGAGTTTCTCTAGAATATTTACTTAGAGGCAGCATGTTATGGGCTATATTCATTTCTTAATGTACCAGATAGTATAAAACTAACCTTCTCTCTAAGAAGGTTAAAAATTTGTATTTCTGTCAGTGAAGTAATTATCATTTACCTATATTTCTGAATCTTTAGACTTTTCTTGATCAGTCTAAAGTAAAATTATAAATTATGTGGCTTCAGTTCTTTTATTTTTTAAAGATTTTATTTACTGGGGCCAGTGCCATGGCACACTGGGTTAATCCTCCACCTGCAGCACTGGCATCCCATATGGGCGCCGGTTCTAGTCCCAGCTGCTCCTCTTCCAGTCCAGCTCTCTGCTGTGGCCTGGGAAGGTAGTGAAGGATGACCCAAGTGCCTGGGCCCCTTCACCTGCGTGGGAGACCAGGAAGGGGCACCTGGCTCCTGGCTTCGGATCGGCACAGCTCTGGCTGTTGCGGCAATTTGGGGAGTGAACCAACGAAAGGAAGACCTTTCTGTCTCTCTTTCTCACTGTCTAACTCTACCTGTCAAATGAGAGGTATAGTTATAGAAAGAGAGAGGGAGAGAAGGGAATAGCTGGGACTCAAACCAGTGCCCCTATGTGATGTCTGCACTGTAGGCAGAGGATTAGCCCACTATGCCACAGTGCTGGCCCCTAAATTATGTGGTTTTATTTGGATTTATTTTGCTAATAGTGAAGCTGATATTTTAACAATATTTTTTGAAATTTTGAGTTATCTCTCTATTTTTTTTTTTTTGACAGGCAGAGTTAGACAGTGAGAGAGAGAGAGACAGAGAGAAAGGTCTTCCTTCCATTGGTTCACTCACCAAATGGCAGCTACAGCTGGCATGCTGCGCTGCTCCAAAGCCAGGAGCCAGGTGCTTCCTCCTGGTCTCGCAGGCGGGTGCAGGGTCCAAGCACTTGGGCCATCCTCCACTGCACTCCTGGGCCACAGCAGAGAGCTAGACTGGAATAGGAGCAACCAGGACAGAATCTGGCGCCCCAACTGGGTCTGGAACCCAGGGTACTGGCGCCTCAGGCGGAGGATTAGCCAAGTGAGCCATGGTGCTGGCCTTGAGTTATGTCTTTTATCATTTATTTCCGTATTTCACATTTTTGCTAGATTTTGTTTTCTTATTATTTTGTAGATAGTTTTTCACATAGCCTGTGTGTGAATCATTTGTCAATTGTTTGCATTACAACATCTTTTCCCTGTGCTTGTCTTGTGTAAGTCATATTTTATAAAAAGACCCTTTTAATCTTAATACAGCAAGATTTATCTGTCTTTTCTTTCATGGTTGTTGCTTTTTATGTCTTAACAAATCCTTTTATAACAGAAGCCATTGCAATATTTTCCCATAAATTTTGCTTTTACAATTATATTTTTATTAATCTAGTTGCATGTATATGTAGAAGTGCAATGTAAGATGCTAACTGTATTTTATTTTCCATGTGATTAATGGGTTAACTAAATCTGTTTACTAATAGTTCAAATTTTCTTCTTTATGTTCTTGCTGTCATAAATCAAGTTTTCATACATCAATGTGCATTACTAACAATAAATCTTTGTATTGCATAATAAATATGTAATAGTAAATCTTGGTAACTAAAAACTTTCTCCACCATTTATACTTTTTCTAGATTAAGTTGTCTCTTCTTCACCATCTGGTCTCCCCAGAAATTTTTTTTTTTTTTAAATGTAGCTTTTCAAGATCTCCCCAGAAGTTTTTTTTTTTTAACTTTTATTTAATGAATATAAATTTCCAAAGTACAGCTTATGGATTACAATGGCTTCCCACCCATAACGTCCCTCCTACCCACAACCCTCCCCTTTCCCACTCCCTCTCCCCTTCCATTCACATCAAGATTCATTTTCGATTCTCTTTATATACAGAAGATAAGTTTAGCATACATTAAGTAAAGATTTCAACAGTTTGCTCCCACACAGAAACATAAAGTGAAAAATACTGTTTGAGTACTAGTTATAGTATTAAATATCAATGAACAGCACACTAAGGACAGAGATCCTACATGAGGAGTAAGTGCACAGTGACTCCTGTTGTTGACTTAACAAATTGACACTCTTGTTTATGGCATCAGTAATCACCCTAGGCTCTTGTCATGAGCTGCCAAGGCTATGGAAACCCCCTGAGTTCACTGACTCTTATAATTTTTAGACAAGGCCATGGTCAAAGTGGAAGTTCTTTCCTCCCTTCATAGAAAGGTACCTCCTTCTTTGATGACCCGTTCTTTCCACTGGGATCTCACTCACAGAGATCTTTCATTTAGGTTTTTTTTTTTTTTTTTTCCAGAGTGTCTTGGCTTTCCATGCCTGAAATACTCTCATGGGCTTTTCAGTGGGATCTGCATGCCTTAAGGGCTGATTCTGAGGCCAGAGTGCTGTTTAGGACATCTGCCATTCTAGGGGTCTGCTGTGTATCTCACTTCCCATGTTGGATCATTCTCTCCCTTTTTTATTCTATCGGTTAGTATTTGCAGACACTATTTTTGTTTATGTGATCCCTTTGGTTCTTAGTCCTATCATTATGATCAATTGTGAACAGAAATTCATCACTGGGACTAGTGAGATGGCATTGGTACATGCCACCTTGATGGGATTGAATTGGAATCCCCTGGTATGTTTCTAACTCTACCGTTTGAGGTAAGTCAGCTTGAGCATGTCCCGAATTGCACATCTCTTCCCTCTCTTATTCCCACTCTTATATTTAACAGAGATCACTTTTCAGTTAAGTTTCAGCACTTAAGAATAACTGTGTATTGATTATAGTATTCAACCAAAAGTATTAAGTAGAACAAACAAAAAAAATACTATTGGGGATAACATATCAAGTTGCTCATCAACAGTCAGGGTGAGGGCTGATCAAGTCACCTTTTCTCATAGTGTTCATTTCACTTTAACAGGTTTCCTTTTTGGTGCTCAGTTAGTTGTCACCTATCAAGGAGAACAAGTGGTATTTGTCCCTTTGGGACTGGCTTATTTCACTCAGCATAATGTTTTCCAAATTCCTAACAGGGATCACTTTTCAGTAAAAATTTAAACACCTAAGAATAATTGTGTGTTAATTACAGAGTTCAACCAATGGTACTAGAACAAAAAAATACTAAAATGGATAAAGTATTACATTGTACATCAACCGTCAGGACAAGAGCTGATCAAGTCACTGTTTCTCATAGTGTCCATTTCATTTCAACAAGTTTCCCCTTTGGTGCTCAGTTAGTTGTCGCAAAACTCATTTAGAATTTTGACTTGTATATAACTGAAGAAAATAGTAGTATTTATAAAATAATAAATTATTCTTCAATTAATGTGTATGTACACTTTTAAAAAAATATTTATTTTACTTATTTGAAAGGCACATTTACAGAGAAAGGGAGAGTTAGATAGTCTATCCACTGGTTCGTTCCCTAAATGGTTGCAATGCAACCAGAGGTCAGGAGCTTCATCCTGGTTTCCCACATGGGTGCAGGGGCCTAAGGACTTGGGCCATCTTCTCCTGCTTTCCCAGGGACAGCTCGATTGGAAGTGAAGCAGCTGCCTCTCAAACCAGTGCCCAAATAGATGCCGGCATCAAAGGTGTTAACTTAATCTGTTCTACCACAATGATAACCCCAGTATATCTATTTTTTAAAATAGATTTTAATGGCTTTAGCTACATGTTATTTTTTCCACACAGATCTTGATCATCATTTGCATTTACCCCTAAATATTTTGTATTATTTCTAGTCTAATTGATCTTCAAAAATTGTATTTTCTAAAAACTGCATAGAAAAATAACACTGATTTTTTAATTAACCTTATATGCAGATGCCATGCTGTATTTCTATTTTTTAATATTTTCTAGATTCTTTTGAGACTTTTTGTGTATGACCATATATGAATGATAATTTCATTTTTCTTTATTTATAACTTTTATTTTCCTTCTATTTGTACATCAGTCCTAAACAGAATTTCAGCGGTGATAATAGATCTTATTTTCCTTCTCTGGACCTTAAAGGAAATGCATACAAATTTTCCAGTTATGCTCTTTAATTTTTAGTACTTTTTCTTCTTGGATTAAGGGTTTTACATTCTATCCAGTGTAGAAAGTTATAATTGATAATTAATAATATTAATGTATTGAATTTTATCAAATGTTCTTATCAAACTATTCATAGGAACATATTGTTATTTTCTTTAATAAATTAATTTAGATTACTGCATTGACAGATTTTTCTAATGTTAACCCATTTTTTTGCATTACTAGGATTAATTCACTTTTGATACATAAATCTCTATTACAGATTGTTAGATCAATTTGATAATATAGATTTAGTACTTAATAAACAATTCTATTCAGATTTTCTATTTCTTTTGGAGTCATTCTTAAATAAGTTACTTTTAAAATGTATTTTCATTTTTATTTATTTGAGAGGCAGAAAGACAGAGACAGAGAGCTCTCATTCACAGACTCATACAGGAGCCAGGAACTCAATGAAGATATCCCACATGAATGGCAGGAGCCCCACTACTTCACCTATCACCACCGCCTCTCAGGGTCTGCACTAGCAGGATACTGGAATCAGAAGCTGGAGCCAGGTATAGAATCCCTGTGCTCTGATATGAGATGCAAGCCTCCCAGCCAGTTCTCTAACTGGCCAAATGTGTGCCCTGCAAGGTTTTCTTATTTTTTTTTTAAGTATACATTTTGTATTTGGCCTAGAGTTTTTCTTAGTGTTTATTTTAATGAGCTCTCTATTTATAAACATATTTCCATTTCAATTTTAGGAATTTTTGTTCATGTACTGGTTCTTTTTTCCTTGATCATTCCAGAGATCAAATCAAACATGTCTTCATTGATACTTAATACTTGCTTTTACCTTCATCCTTCGACTCCCTGCTCTTTGTGTGGATTTATTTCATTGTTTTCTTTCTCAGCTTTTGGTTGGACACTTATTCTTAGAATTTTATTGAAACCCAGTTGTTAAGTTGTGAAATTTCTTTCATGTACCACTTCAGCTATTTTTCATTGTTTTCATAAATTATACGGCTCAAAACATTTGCTAATGTTCATAATACAAATTATATAGAGCTGTTTTAACTATCCATTTAGCTTTTAAAAATGGTTTGTTACTGGTGACTAGATTGCTGTGTTCTGCTCAGAGAATAGACGTTTTGTGCCATTACATATTTTCTTCAAAAGGGTATTGCGAGCATTTCCTTTTGGCTTTGTTTTGTTATGTTCTGGTTAATTTCTTCCAATAATTTTTTTCCAGTTCCATAATTATATTTTCGGCTAGGTCTCATGTATTTCAATTTATCCATGATTTTCAATTTAAAAATCTCTCAAAGCCACAAATTCTCATTTCTTCAGGTGCTTGCATTTGTAGATTTTCTCATATTTATCACTTCTTTTTCCTGATATTTCTAGTTACACAATTTCCTCAGTGGTTCAGATATACTGTCTACCATTTCTGATGTCTCCTAATCATGACGCTTTCTTTCTTTATGTGTTCTGTAATTTTGGTTTGTGAGTCCATGTTTCCTGAGGATTTAACTGTATGACTTCATTGAGACCTGGCCTGAAAGCATGTACCTCGAGAAAGAATTATCATTCACTTCCATCATACATCTCAGGAAGCTACACCTTTACAATTTATTCTTTTCCCTCCTCTTTTTCTGTGCTTTGTAAATGATGTAATTCCATCCCTCCAACTTTTTGAAGAGGAATATTGTGGGTTTTAATTTTAAGGGGGTTGTTTGATCTGTGTTGCAAATCAAAATAGACTTGGTTCCTTAGCAGCTCCTTGGGGAAATCACTGAGTTTTATTCTCTTTGGCTTTCCTATTTTCCAGGCTTCCATTTCTCTGTGGCTCAATCTTTCATGGGTCTCAGGCCTCGCTTATTGGCCTTGTATAGACCAAGGCTTTTCGCCCCTGCTCCGTGAACTCTCCAGGCACTGGTTCTAGGTTGTAGAGATGTGCAGTGACCCTCAGGGCAGAAGTATGACCACTCTGTTTCCTAGCTCTTCTTTGATTTGGGATTCTGAATTTTTCCCTTACTTTCATGTGCACTTAATTACGCATCTGAAAAACTTATATTTGACAAAGTATTTCTAAATGTTTCATGGAGAGAAGATTTTTTTTTAAATAGTAGCCTGCCATAGAACTGGCAAAAAATATATATGTATCTCTTGAAATTTTCAAAATGTGGGCTTTATGCCTAATATTTATCCATGTAAATAAAATAAAGGCATTTTCACTGTAACTCAAAAGATAGTAATAATAGCACAATAATAATAATAGATACACTAAACTTTCAACTTGATAAGTTCCCCCATAATTAAATAAACAAATAAGTCATCCTTTCATTATACTTTCTTGATTATCTGTTTTGATCTCCCGGGCATTAAGGATAAGTTGTAATTAGCGTAAAATAAACTTACTTTCTGAGGAAGTACTCTTCCTCCCCAAGAATTTCTTAAATATTCTGACAGATTGATTCCCTAACTGCCCTGCTAAACATACTTCTCAGATAATTCTACTCTTGGACCTACCAAGATATCTAATAAATTTTACTTTGAAACATATCCCAAAAATCAATAAATTAAGTGCTTCACTAGATTCTTATATGTAATAAGTGATAAAACAAAGACAAGCAATGTTATAGATTACAGAAATTTTATTTTTTTTGCTTGCTTTTTTAAGACCACAGATACCACTATTGCTTACTCCTTGAATTTTAGAAAGTTTAGACAATGTGACAAAGAACTTGAAGTGAAACTTTCAATCTACATACTTGAAAATGTATTACTGAACACAATGACATTTTCCAGTCTTTAACCTCCTTACCATAAAACTGTGTGGAGATTTATGTGATTATCACCTAGTCTATTAGTACTGTTTATATAAGGACTATATATAAGGACTATATATATAGTACCGTTTATATAAGGATGTATATAGGTACATCAATCTAGAGGTATCTTGTTATCTGTGGTGCAGTGAGTTAAGTAAACCAATGGGCCCAGGTTCGAGTCGTGGCTGCTCCACTTCCAATCCAGGTCCCTGCTAATGTGCCTGGGAAAGCACTAGAGGATGGTCTAAGTGCTTGGACCCCCTCACCCATGTGGGAGACCCGGAAGAAGCTCATTGCACCTGGCTTCGGACTAGCCCCTCTCTGGCCATTGTGGCCATTTAAGGAGTGAATCAATGGATGGAAGATTTCTCTCTCTCTCTCTCTCTCTCTCTCTCTGCCAGTCCCTCTTTCTCTGTAACTCAAATAAATAATAACTCTAAAAAAATAAGGACATCTATTTTATTGCAGGAAGGAAAATTATTAAATTTAGTTGGTAAAAAAAAAAAAAAGGTCAAATAAATGAAATCATAAGGAGGAGCCCAAGTCACCAAATATCATAGGGAGAAGGAAAACTAAATGGAATTACTTGCAGTTTTCTGGAAACTTGCATTCGAAATACTCGAAAAAAACATAGTTTAGTCAAGTATAGCTAAGCTTTTATGAAATGCAACACCAAGACATCACAATTTTGTTGGTCTCATCAATTAAATCCCACATTATTTTAAAGATATTATATTGAGAATATTCATATAAAATTAAATGTGGTTGTTTCCACTACTTAGGTGACCATGAGAAAAATGCAAACTATTGCCTAGATTTTGTAAACAAAGCGTTGTTAAAATTTCTATTCTTTTCTATATTGTCTACTGGGGCTTTCAAACCATAGAAGCTGAGGTGAATAGTTGTGACTGAGACCACCTGCCTGCAAAGGGTAAAATATTTATATTTGGGCCTCTATAGAAAAAAGTCTGCCAGCTTCTCACTTATGGAGAGCTGGGAAGATTTTTACTTTGACAAGGATACACTATATATGTGTTTTATTGTACTGGCTTTAAAAAAATGATTTGATGAAAACATTTCTTCAAGTTACTGCTAATGATAAACCTTCACTTATCTGGTCTATACACAAAAATAATCCCTGTAAGTGACATTTGTACCTTCCGTGGATGGGTAACAAAAATGGGGAAATTAGAAGCGATCATAATGTTCTTGTTTGACTGATAACTGATAATGTCATAAGCTCATTTTAAGTTCTCCAAGCTTAGACAGTGTTTAAACTAGGTTATTAGGAACACTTATTATGTACATATTTCCACAAATTCTTCTTCACTTGAGCCATCTCATCTACATCTTTTGATGCTAATGATAAACTATCAGCTCATTTATTTTAGTGTTTTTATAATCAGAAGATATTTATCAATGTTGAATTAGATTTCTTCACCTTTGTATAGGATCCATTATATCCCGCAGCACCATACTCAATTGTGTGGCTACAGTTAATTTATGCATTATTTTCCACAATTAGTAATGAAACAGCAACATCTAATTAGCTTCTGCTATGGATTAAATGATCTCTACTTTTGAATTCCACTTGGGATTCCAGAGATACAAATGTTTCCTAGATTCATCCTGTAGAGGTCATTTTCTCTTCCTAAGATTTTCATAATGTGTTAGTAGCCCCAAAAGGAAACACATTTTCTGAGTGGGCATTAATTGCAAGATTGCTGTCTTTGAGTATGGCCTGGAGCCCTAGCAGTGGGCAGTGTACCCACCTAATCCAGCCATTGAGCCATTGAGAAGCACATTTCTTTCTTCCCATTCCCCAACAAGGGTGCCCAGCAACTGATGGGGAGAAGGTGCCATTTTGACATCGGTAGACACTGTGGCAGCTCTTGTGTGCATGTGTGATCAGGGGATTTGACTAGAAGGAAAAAGACGTGCCCCACTGACTGAGTCCATCTGGGAACATTGGCAGGGGGCTAGGCACCAACTTAGGACTGTGAGGTGCCCTCATCCGCTCAACATACCATGGCTCTGGGGCTCCAAATGCCAAGGTGAAGGACTCACAGGCAGCTAGCTCTGGGAGCATCACTGATCTCTCCATGGATGGGGCAAGCTGATAGGGCTAAGCAGATTCTCTGTACTCCATGATTGTGGGAGCCATACATGCTGTGACTGTGGGAATTCTGTAATGGCACAACAGGGATCTCCAGGCAATCACTGTATGTGGTGTCAGAGGCTCAGAGCACCCTGATGACCTGGGATGTTATTACAGAGGGTTCCTTGCTCACATAGAACAACACAGATTCTTGTGTACTTAATGAAACACTGAGGATGAGGGTTGCACCCACTGTGGGCTAGCCCTTTTCATTGACCATCTTAGAAGAGAGGAGATGAGGTTGTGATTATGGAAATAGGTGTGATCATACGCTCACCCTTGATGACAATAAAGGAGATCTACCATGTTGAATTTGGGTGTTACCCTGGAATCTCCCACACCATGGAGCAATGACCAGAGCTCTGTGGCCACACTCAGCAAACACCTGTGGATATTAACTGAAAGGGCAGACACTCCACTAAGCCACATAGACACAGTTCAAAGATAAAACCCATCAGTGGAGAAAAACCAATTTCCACAAATGTCAAGAATGAACACAGAAATTTAAGAAACAAGAATAAGGAAGACAACTAGACTCCCTCAAAGTAACACAACAACACTTTGAAATTAGAATATGAAGACAAGGCCGGCACCTCAGCTCACTTGGCTTATCCTCCACCTACAGCGCTGGTGCCCTTGGTTCTAGTCCCGGTTGCGGTGCTGGGTTCTGTCCAGTTGCTCCTCTTCCAGTCCAGCTCTCTGCTGTGGCCCAGGAGTGCAGTGGAGGATGGCCCAAGTGCTTGGGCCCTGTACCCGCATGGGAGACAAGGAGGAAGCACCTGGCTCCTGGCTTCCGATTGGCACAGTACTAGCCATAGCAGCCATTTGGGGGGTGAACCAACAGAAGGAAGACCTTTCTATCTGTCTCCCTCTCTCACTGTCTAACTCTGCCTGTCCAAAAAAAAAAAGAATATGAAGATGAAGAGACTGATGAAATGCTTGAAAAGAAATTCAGAATAATGATCATGGGATTACTCAGAAGCAATCAGAAGCAAATTCATGAAATAAAGAAATCCATACATGAAATAGATGAAAATTTTCTCATGAAATTGAGATTTTGAATAGAAATTAAACTGAAATATAAGAAATTATAAAACATTAAAAAAAGATATAGAATAAGACACAAAGAAATGGAAAAATCTTTCATGTTCATGGATTGTGGGAATTAATACCATCAAAATGAATGCACTACTGGAAGCAATTTAGAGATTCATTGCATTCCAAATCAAAATGGCAATGACATTCTTCTCAGATCTAGAAAAAATGATGCTGAAATTCATATGAAAAGCAATCTTATACAACAAAAACATTGCTGGAGGCCTCAAACTCCAGATATCAAGACATATTCAAGGCAGTTATAATCAAAACCCAATGGTACTTGCACAAAAATAAACCTATAGACCAATGTAACAGAATAACAGAATATAAACCCCAGAAATCAATCCATGCACCTACAACTAACTAATCTTTTTTCAAAAGATGTATTTGATTTATTTGAAAGACAGAGTTACAGAGAGAGGTAGAGACAGAGAAAGAGGTCTTCCATCTGCTGGTTCACTCCCCACGTGGCCGCAATGGCCGGAGCTTAGCCGATAGGAAGCCAGGACCCAGGAGCATCTTATGGGTCTCCCATGTGGATGCAGGGGCCAAAGGACTTGGACCATCTTCTACTGCTATCTATCCTAGGCCATAGCAGAGAGCTGGATCAGAAGAGGAGTAGCCAGGACTAGGACTGGTGCCCATATGGGATGCCAGCGTTTCAGGCCAGGACGTTAACCTGCTGTGCCACAGCGCCAGCTGCACAACGAACTAATCTTTACAAAAGAGCTAAAATCAATCCCTTGAGAAAGGGCAATCTATTTAACAAGTGGTGTGAGGAAAATTGGATTTCTGCATGCAGAAGTATCAAGACCCCTACTTTACATGTTATAGAAAAATCAACTCAAAATGGATCAAAGATCTAAATCTTCACCTGACACCTTCAAATTGCTAGTGGAGAACATTGAGGAAACTCTACAAGTCATTGGCATTAGCAAAGACTTTTTGGAAGAGAACCAAGAAGCACAGGCAATCAAAGCAAAAATAAACTAATGGGATTATATCAAGCCAAGAAGCGTCTGCACTACAAAGGAGACCATTTAACAAAGTCAAGAGGAAACCGACAGAATAGGAGAAAATGTTTTCAAGCTATGAAACTAACAAAGGATTTAGATCCAGAATTTATAAAGAGCTCAAGGAACTCAACAACAACAAAACAAACAATCCAGTTTAAGAAATGGGTAAATAACGGGGTGATGTGAAACCTCATTGTGGTTTTGATTTGAATTTCCCTGATTGCTAGTGATCTTGAACATTTTTTCATGTGCCTGTTGGCCATTTGCGTTTCCTCTTTTGAAAAACGTCTATTGAGGTCCTTGGCCCATCTCTTAAGTGGGTTGTTTGTTTTGTTTTCGTGGAGTTTCTTGATCTCTTTGTAGATTCTGGTTATTAACCCTTTATCTGTTGCATAGTTTGCAAATATTTTTTCCCATTCTGTCGGTTGTCTCTTCACTCTCCTGACTGTTTCTTTTGCAGTACAGAAACATCCCAATTTGATGCAATCCCAATAGTTGATTTTGGCTTTGACTGCCTGTGCCTCTCGGGTCTTTTCCAGAAACTCTTTGCCTGTGCCAATATCTTGAAAGGTTTCTCCAATGTTCTCTAATAACTTGATGGTGTCAGGTTGTAGATTTAGCGTTTAACCACAATGAGGTTTCACATCACCCCGGTTAAAATGGCTCACATTCAGAAATCTACCAACAACAGATGCTGGCGAGGATGTGGGGAAAAAAGAGACACTAACCCACTGTTGGTGGGAATGCAAACTGGTAAAGCCACTATGGAAGTCAGTCTGGAGATTCCTCAGAAACCTGAATATAACCCTAGCATTCGACCCAGCCATCCCACTCCTTGGAATTTACCCAGAGGAATTTAAATTGGCAAACAAAAAAGCAGTCTGCACCCTAATGTTTATTGCAGCACAATTCACAATAGCCAAGACCTGGAACCAACCTAAATGCCCATCAACGGTAGACTGGATAAAGAAATTATGGGATATGTACTCTTTAGAATACTATACCGCAGTAAGAAACAACGAAATCCAGTCATTTGCAACAAAATGGAGGAATCTGGAACACATCATGCTGAGTGAAATAAGCCAGTCCCAAAGGGACAAATATCATATGTTCTCCCTGATTGGTGACAACTGATTGAACACCAAAAAGGAAACCTGTTGAAGTGTAATGGACACTATGAGAAAAGGTGACTTGATCAGCCCTTGCCCTGACTGTTAATGAACAACTTAATACATTATCCCTCTTAGTATTTTTTTTGTCTGTTCTACTTAATATGACTGGTTTAATTCTGTAATTAATACACAGTTATTTTTAAGTGTTGAAATTTAACTGAAATGTGATCCCTGTTAAACATAAGAGTGGGAATAAGAGAGGGAAGAGATGTACAATTTGGGACATGCTCAAGCTGACTTGCCCCAAATGGTAGAGTTAGAAACATACCAGGGGACTCCAATTCAATCCCATCAAGGTGGCATGCACCAATGCTATCTCACTAGTCCAAGTGATCAATTTCAGTTCACAATTGATCATAATGAAAGGACTAAGAGTAAAAGGGATCACATAAACAAGTCTAGTACCTGCTAATACTAACCGATAGAATAAATAAAGGGGAGAGTGGTCCAACATGGGAAAAAAGATACACAGCAGACTCAGAAAGGCAGATGTCCTAAACAGCACTCTGGCCTCAGAATCAGCCCTAAACGCATTCCGATCTAGCTGAAAAGCCCATGAGAGTATTTCAGGCATGGAAAGACAAGGCACTCTGGCAAAAAAAAAAAAAAAAAAAAAAAAAAAAAAAAAAAAAAAAAAAAAAAAAAAAAACCCAGAAAAAACAAAACCCTAAATGAGATCTCTGTGAGTGAGATCCCAGTGGAAAGAACAGGTCTTCAAAGAAGGAGGTACCTTTCTCTGAAGGGAGGAGAGAACCTCCACTTTGACTATGACCTTGTCTAAACAAGATAAGAGTCGGAGAACTCAAAAGGCTTCCATAGCCTTGGAAACTCATGACTGGAGCATAGGGAGATTACTGATGCCATAAACAGGAGTGTCAATTTGTAAAGTCAACAACAGGAGTCACTGTGCACTTACTCTTCATGTAGGAACTCTGTCCTTAATGTGTTGTGCATTGAGATTTAATGCTATAACTAGTACTCAAACAGTATATTTCACTTTGTGTTTCTATGGGGGTGCAAACTGTTGAAATCTTTACTTAATGTATACTAAACTGATCTTCTGTTAAGAAAAAAAGAAATTATCAATTCCCCACTTGACTCTCACTGGGATTAAACATGTCAATAGGTCTGATCTGGTTTCATCATCATTTAAAAAATTATCTATTATTTTACACTATGTTTCTGTGTGGTAGCAAACTGTTGAAATCTTTACTTAATGTATGCTAAACTTATCTTCTGTATATAAAGAGAATCGAAAATGAATCTTGATGTGAATGGAAGGGGAGAGGGAGTGGGAAAGGGGAGGGTTGTGGGTGGGAGGGAGGTTATGGTGGGTGAAGCCATTGTAATCCATAAGCTGTATTTGGAAATTTATATTCATTAAATAAAAGTTAAAAAAAATTAACTGAATATAGAAATAAGAAAAAAAAAAAGAGAAATGGGTAAATAGCCAGCACCGCAGCTCACTTGGCTAATCCTCCACCTGTAGCACTGGCACTCCGGGTTCTAGTCCCAGTTGTGGTGCTGGGTTCTGTCCCGGTTGCTCCCCTTCCAGTCCAGCTTTCTCTGTGGCCCGGGAAGGCAGTGGAGGATGGCCCAAGTGCTTGGGCTCTGCACCAGAAAGTGGCGCCTGGCTCCTGGCTTCGGATTGGCACAGTGTGCCAGCCATAGTGGCCATTTGGGGAGTGAACCAAGAGAAGGACGACCTTTTTCCTCTGTCTCTCTCTCTCTAACTGTCTAACTCTGCCTGGCAAAAAAAAAAAAAAAAAAAAAAAGAAAGAAAGAAAAAAAAGAAAAGAAATGGGCAAAGGACTTGAACAGGCATTTTTCTTTTTTTTTTTTTAATTTTCAATTATCTTTATATACAGAAGATCAACTTAACGTATGTTAAGTAAAGATTACCACATTTTGCTCCCACACAGAAACATAAAGTGTAAAATACTATTTGAGTACTAGTTATAGCATTAATTAAACACCTAAGAGTAATTGTGTATTAATTACAGAGCTCAACCAATAGTTTTAAGTAGAATATAAAATGCATCTTTTGCATTGTTGTGGCTTCCCCCCGACCTCCCTCCCTCCCGTGGCCCTCTCCTCACCCACTTCCTCTCCCCTCTCCCCTCTTCATCACGTTTCATTTTCGGTTACCTTCATATACCGAAGATCAATTTAGTCTATACTAAGCAGGGATTTCAACAGGTTGCGCTCACACAACCGAACCAGGTATAGGGTATTGTTCGACTAGTAGTGTTGTTTTTGAGTTTCATAGATAAACATATTAAGGACAGAGATCCTGCGAGGGGAGCATGAACCCAGTGACTCCGTTGTTGATTTAACAATTGGCACTCTTATTTATGACGTCAGCAATCACCCGAGACTCTTGCTAGGAGCTGTCTAGGCTATGGAGGCCCCTTGAGTTCACCAACTCTGAATTTGTTTAGTCAAGGCCATATCACAGTGGAGGTTCCTTCCTCCCTTCAGAGAAAGGCGCCTCTCTCCTTGATGGCCTGATCCTTCTGCTGGAGTGTTGTTCGCCAGGATCCTTCATTTAGATTGTTTTTTTGCCACCGTGTCATGGCTTTCCATGCCTGCGAGACTCTCATGGACCTTTTAGTCAGATCCGAATGTCCCAAGGGTTGATTCTGAGGCAGGAGTGCTGTTTTGGGCATTTGCCATTCTATGAGTCTGCTGTGTGACCTGCTTCCCCCGCAGGATCATTCTCAACCCTTTTGATTCTATCTTTCATTATTTGCTTACACTGGTCTTATTTGTGTACTCTCTTCGACACTTACCCTATCTCTTGGATCAGTTGTGTATTTATATTTGTCTCTTTACCAAGTGTGCTGGCATTGGTACCTGCCTCCTTGGTAAGATTGAGTTGAAATCCCCTGGCACATTTCCAGTTCCACCATTGGAGGTAGGTCTGATTGAGTATGTGCCGTCCTATATATCTCCTCCCTCTCTTATTCCCACTCCCATGTTGAACAGGCATTTTTCAAAAGTGGAAATTCAAATGGCCAACTGACATGAAAAAATGCTCAGAATTACAAGTCGTCAGGGAAATGGAAATCTTAGTTCTGTCTTTCATTCTATTCTGTCAATATTGCTGCTCTTTGAATATATGAAGGCAGTGCCACTTCAGGACTTTTCAATAGCTAGTCATTTGTACATAACAAATTTTGCCCACATACCTTCCTAGTTTGTCCCAACACTTCTTTAGATTTATGAGGAAACAGAAATATCACCTTTATAAAGAAGTTACTTGGGGCCAGTGTTGTGGTAAGTGTATAAAGCTGTAATCTGCTTTGCTTGCAGCCTATATGGGTACCGGTTGGGTCCTGACTGCTCCACTGCTTATCTAGTCCCTTGCTAATGCACTTGGGGAAAGCAATAGAAGATGGCCCAAGTGATAAAACCCTTACACCCATGTGGGAGACACAGAAGAAGTTCCTGGCTCTGGACTCCCATTATGGCCATTTGGGGAGTAAACCAACATGTGGAAGGTCTTTCTCTCTCTCTCCCTCTCTCTCTCTCTTTCTCTAACTCTTCTTCTCAAAAAAAAAAAAAAAAAAAAGAAGCTCCTTGATGATCACTTTGTCTAACAATTCTCTCTGCCATGCTATTTCCTAATATTCTTTATTATTCTTTATAGTAGTTATTATACCTTTACCTTATACTATGTTTATTTATGTATTATAGTCTATGACCTCAAACAGCATTTGAGTGGTGCAAAAACAGGCTGTTATGGCTGCACCCAGAAGAATGCACAGCAAACAATATATAAGTGTTGCTTGACAAAAATTTGACAAAGAGCCAATGTAAGAGTTTGCAGTGACTATGGTGGGGTGGCAGTGGTGGGGCTGGAAGTGTGACTCTGCTAGACTCAAGTAGTGTGAATTCAAAAGATGAGCCTTGGAGACAGTTCCCTAACTAATTTCTTACAGATTTTAAAATGCAAAAAGAATTTTGACTTCTGTTATAGTTAACTCTATTTGTGAAATTGGATAGACCATGGTGACTAGATATTCTATTAAACATTCTGGATGTTTCCATGATGGTGGTCTTTATATAAAATTAGCATTTAAATAGGTAGTCTTTGAATAAAGCAAGTTGCCTTGATAATATTGGAAAATCTCATTCAATCACCTGCAAACCTGAAGAGAATAAAGACTGACTTCTTCCGACAAGGAAGAAATTCTGCCACCGAATTTCATTTGGACTTAAACTGTAACAATGACTCTTCTTTGAGACTCCAGCTGGCAAGCTCACTCTGCCAATTTTGGACTTGACAGTTTACAAAATTATCTGACCAAATCTCTCTGTCACTCTTTGTCTCCCATAGATATGTATCTGTCTGTGCATTTGTGTATAGTGTGCATGCATGTGTGCATCCACTTTATTCTGTTTCTCTAGAGAATCTTGAGTAACATGGCTTCCAAAATGGAGCTACCAGCCTATATACCTAGCATGAACATTCAAACCAGAACACTTCTTATATTTATGCTCTGTAGTTCTTATAAAACTCAATTTATCTCTTTTTTAAAAGATTTATTTATTTATTTGAAATAAAAGTTACAGAGTTACAGAGAAGAGAGGCAGAGACAGAGAGAGTCCTCCATCTGAAGGTTCATTCCCCTGATGGCTGCAACAGCCAGAGCTGTACCCATCTGAAACCAGGAGCCAGGAGCTTCCTCCTGGTCTCCCACATGGGTTCAGGGGCCCAAGGACTTGGGCCATCTTGTAATGCTTTCCCAGGCCATGGCAAAGAGCTGTATCACAAGAAGAGCAGCAGGGACTAGAACCGGTGCCCATATGGGATGCTGGTGCTTCAGACCAGGGTGTTAACCCACTGCGCCCGAGTGCCAGCCCCAAAACACTCAATTTCTTTTAAAGCTGGCCTGCAGAAACAAAATAGAGGACAAAATATTAAAATAATCAAATACTCTAATAAATATTTCTTCATTCATACAGACTCAAAGATGTTTTCAAGTCCTAAAGTATATTTCTTAATTATCTAACAACCAATAGCAGCTCCATTGTTGTATATTTAAAATTTTCTCATCCAGGATCTGGTCCTGAGCTGGCCTGGGCAGTCTGTCATGTGAAACAAGAGAAAATAGAGAGAAGAAGGTCTTCAACTCAAAGTAAATTAGCTGGGGTAGCACTGTGGCATAGTGGGTAAAGCTGCTGCCTGCAGTGCCGGCATCCCATATGGACACCAGTACGAGTCCCGGCTGCTCCACTTGCAGTCCAGCTCTCTGCTATGGCCTAGGAATGCAGTAGAAGATCGCCCAAGTCCTTGGGCCCCTGCACCTGTGTGGGAGACACAGAAGAAGCTCCTGGCTCCCGGCCTCAGATGGGTGTAGCTCCGGCTGTAGCGGCCAATTGGGGAGTGAACCAGCAGATGGAAGACTTCTCTCTCTCTCTCTCTCTGCCTCTCCTTCTCTCTTTGTGTAACTCTGACTTTCAAATAAATAAATAAATCTTTAAAAAAAGAAAGTAAGTTAGCCTTGGTTTTCCAGCCAGATTATGAGCACAGCCCCAGGTACTGAGTCAGGTAAGTAGTCACAGAAGAGATGGAAAGCATGGTGAATGGATCTGAATACTGGATGTTGGATGAACTTTCCCATCTACTGGCATTCTTAGGGGAGGTAGAGACAGAAATGGGCAAGGGTAAATGCCTATCCAAGTCTTGGCTCTGCTCAGTGCCCTGAATTCCATGAAGACTGTCAGAGAACAGTGTGAAAGCAAGATCCATG
Source organism: Oryctolagus cuniculus (assembly GCF_051225735.1). Classification (NCBI taxonomy): domain Eukaryota; kingdom Metazoa; phylum Chordata; class Mammalia; order Lagomorpha; family Leporidae; genus Oryctolagus; species Oryctolagus cuniculus. Next base: position 81,416,377 of record NC_142877.1, on the reverse strand, counting down.
TATGGTGACCTCACTCTGAAGTAAGTGTGATGGAGTTACTGGCTCAGATTCTCACTAGTTCAACAGTTTCTCCTCCCTTGAGGATGAGCTAGAAGGAGGACACCTTCTCCACAAAACCATTATGGATGAGAAAAGGGATAGAGGAAAGCAATGAGCAAGAATAAAACTCTGAGCTTTCTAATATTCATAAGGTAATGAAGAAAACAAAACATTGAGTTGTCCGTGAGGAAACTGATGACCAAAAAACATTTCACTCTGAATCAAGAGAGGGCTTCATGAAGAAGTCATCAGTAGTCCAGTGTATTGCAGAAAGAGTGAAAATAATGAGAAAATGTCATTAAGCAGGTCTTGGAAGGGTCATAGCATCTAATTAGTTTCTGGGATCACAACATACATTCTACATAATCCTAATTCATACAATATCTACCATGACAACTGTCCATAGGACTCAAATTTTGAAAGAAATTTCCATTCAGCAAACCTGCTCATGACACAGGGAAAATGATTGTGCTAACATGGAGTAAGGTCAAGGTTCAAAAGGACTCCATTTATATTCAAATTCCCTTCAAATATTACCTTCTGTAAATGAGATTCTCAGGTGTCTGTCTTTCCTCCCAAGAAGTTCCTAGCTTATTCCTGGATTAACCATGCTACAGTAAGATGAGGATGCTGCTTTCAGAAAATTCTACCTGACCCCCTCTAGTCAGAGGACTTCGATCATTATTAGAGTTAAAGATTCTCCCAAATAGAAGCAGTCTGGTGTCCATTTTTGCACTCAGAATTTACCAGTGTTCCTGATATATAGTAATGAAATAAAGAGCATGAGTTAAACAAGTCAAAGTATGAGTAATTAACAAGTCATTGGGCAAACAAATAAAATACTTCCATTGTTTTCTTAGATTCTAGTGAGGAGTACAAAACTTACAGGAATGAAATGCACAGTGCAGAACATATAATTTAAAATAGTGTGAGGGAGCAGGTGTTTAGCCTAGCAGTTAAGATGCACTCATCCCATACTGGTGTGTACCTGGCTTCAATCCCCAGCCCTAGCTGCAAATAAACACATTGGAAACTGGCCAGTGATGAATCAAGTAACTGGGTTCCTGCCATCCTTGTGGAAGACCTGGATTACATTGCTAGCTCCAGTTCCGACCCAGTCCTGGCCATTGCAGGCATTTGAGGATTCAACCGCCATTTGGAATTGTGCTCTGTGTGTGTGTATGTGTGTGCACACACACATGCACCTGCACACACACGTCTATTTATAAGCATCTATATCTGTCTCTGCCTCTCAAATGAATTTTAATAATCAATTAAATATTGATTTAATAATCAATAAAATATGAATCAAATAGCCCGCTATTCATTTATGTAGTCCTCTCTAGCATCAAAATTAATGGAGTAGGACTGTGGTTAGCCAGAGAAGTCTTCCTGAGAAATGCCCATTTCAAAGCTAGTCCCAGAGAATTCCACAGATATGGCCTGGGAGTGTATGTGGGAGTGTAGAGCTCTGGGAATAAGCAGTGCCACAGAGCCTAGCAAGTAAGCATCAGGAGCAGGATCTTAAAGCCAGTTAAGAGAAAAAAAAAGTCTGTTCCAGGAACAGCAAGCCATTGACTTGAAGGGACTGAAGAGGGCCTGCTTGCTGGCACAACAGAGGCCAGGATCTGCTGCAGGAGGGTTCCGGGCAGCCAGGCTGAAGAGTTGGGTTGAATGCGGCAGACGCCAGGGTGCTCTTCCCTAAGGGTGCTTGAGGAGGAACAGCGTGATGAAAATGGTGCTTGAGAAAGATTGTTCATGCAGCAGGGGGTCACCAGCCTAATGCTACGGAGGCGAACATTTACACCTAACACATTTACCAAACCGGTACACTTCGCCACCCTCAAAAAGCCTCAATGATTACCAAAGGCTATTTTTGAAAAGCCCTGCACTTTTGGTGGCATATTTCATTCAAGCTCTTTGCCAAGGGATTTCTTGCCCCTCTTTTTTTTCTCTTTAACAAATGCCCTGCCACTGGCAAAGACGGGAACCACAACCATTTGTTTTCTGCTGCCTCTGGCAGATTGATGAAAATGGTTGCATTTTAAGTTACTTCTCTGTGTTTACTTGACAGTGACTTCAGCTGTGACAGGGGCATTAACCTAGGGGTGAGGAAACAATTCTTCCTTCATGCTCTCTCAGTTCAGAGCTTCTACTCAGCAGGGAGAAAGCAAATCACGTACGTTATTTGAAGCAATTTTGTGATTTATCCACCGAGTACTGACCTACAATCAAGTGAACTTTGCTTAAAACCTCCGAATGGATTTTTAACTGCTGCTGTGGGGCAAGGGAAGATGGCTCATGTAGCCACCCTCTCCAAAGCAAACTTCTCTAAAACAATTCTCCCCAAACCCAAGGAGCAGTTGCATCTTTAACCTCCAATGGACTTGCACCTGTTTCAATACGAGCACAGGAATCTCATCTTCCTCCTCAACAAACATGTGCCAGTGGTATGAGCAGTGAATAGAAGAACTCACTGCTCTCCAGACTTATAATACTGATATAAAAACCATTGTCACTTTATATCTGGAGAGTAAATTTGAACTCATCAAATTATATTCCATGCCTACCCATTTGAATTTTACTAGAGAATCTGAACTGGAGATGTTTTAAGAAATTCACATCTTAATTGTGGATTAGGTGGTCAGAAAATGAACCAGACCATATGGTTCTGCTTTACTGGCAATATATTTAGTTTAAAATTAATGAAATTGGTGAATTTAATGATTATTTGATTTTAACAAATATTAGTAAAATCAGTAGTTTGTCAGTAATTTTGTTATTTATAATTAATTATAATTTTAACTTTCATACTGCTGCACTCTGCAAAGCAATGATTTACCATCTTGTGAGATTTTACTATCCTGCCTCTTCAGTCTCCTGTCAACCTCTTATCCTTTCCTACCAACAAATTTAATTAAAAGCAATTTTATTTTGAACTTAAAATTATTGCTGCTTCGAGGATGGAGATGTCTTAGTATGTCAATATTACAGGGTTGAATACCAGGGCCACTGGAAGTGCATAGATACCTCACAGCAAGGTGTTTCTGGGCTATATGTCAGAGGCTGTCATTTTCAGAGGGTGCCATGATGCGGGGGCCTGGCAGACAGAAGATGAAGAGGCAAGCAGCTAGGACACTGAAAAGTGACAACCATGTAATTCACAACACGACTGCTTTTCCATATTGTCAGAAGTAAATGTTATGATCACCTGGATGACTGACTAAAGTGGTGGATAAATCTGGACTTAACCAGAGCAGAAAAACTAAATATAGAAGGAATACCTCACTCTCAACAATGCTGCAGGGAATTGCTCATGCCTAGTTTCTGGTCACAACTATACAACTGGCATGGAATCTTAGAAATAATAGTAACAGGCAATAATTATTTACTGCTTACCATCTGCCAGATACTATGCTAGCTGCTTCACAGAGGATATAATTCAATTCTCACTACCAACTGATGGGTTAGGCATTTTATTAGCATCGTTTTTTTTCCTATAATTAAACTTGGGTACAGAGAAATTAAGTGACTTCCTCAAGATCAGAGAACTATTATAGAATAGAGATAGAACATTCAGCCAAATGTTATAAACATGTAAATAATAAATATATATGTAGGTGTATATGTATTTAAGCATGCATATTATTGTTTGTAATTTACTGGAGAGAGAAAAAGAAATTACAAACTTACATATATCATGATGTCATTTATATGCCACATATATATTTAGAAATATAAAAGTGGCAAAAGTCTTAGCTGAATTATTTTCTTCTGTTGGGTAGAAAATGGAACTTTTAAGCAATGAACCTGGACATATAACTGAGATATGCTAGTAAATTGTAGAAGGTGGGGACCTGGTTTCTCTTGTTGTTTACATAAAAATGTGATTAAAAAGAGATACATGGAAAAAGGAACTGTTAAGCAAGAAAGAACTAGAACTTGATAATTTAGAAAATCATCAGTCTTTCCATATAGTGTGCTCTAGAAATGGAGCCAAGCAGTGGAGGGACAGAGATGTGGATCCAATCAGCCACCTAAACAGAAATAACTGCCAGCTCAGAATTAAGGGGCTGACATGGGATGAGACAGATAACGCTGCTGGACTTTGGGTGTCTGTAGATATGCAATGCCCTGAGAGAGCTACCCTGTGCATAGCATGTGTTCTCCCTTGAGAAATGGAAGGAGTAACTATAAAGGCGACTCAGCAGACTGCAGGGCTGCCGCTAATACCATAGGATCAGAGGGCACTGCACAGGGCTCTCGGCCACCTGCTCCATTAGAGGCCGCAGAGCAGTCTCCCTGTGCCCAGTGGAAAGGACCCTGCGCCAAAAGACAGTTTAAAAATAGGCTGAAATTTGAATAAAAGTATCACTGAAAAAGACATTCACATGAAAATATAAATGAACATGGATACTGAATGTTGTTAATCACTAACAGAAATATGAATCAAAACCACACTGAGCAGGCTAGAATTTCTCTGATTTTCATTATACACGAAAAATACTAATTTCAAATGACTTCTGCAAAGCTCCATAACTGCTCTTTCAAAGGACGGTGACATTCTCGGATGTGTACTTTAGCCACTTTTGTATTCCTAGAAACTTGCTTGTCATTTCTCACTTTCCATAGAAATACACATTTTAAATGTTGAATCTTCACCATTTGTAGCTTATTTTTTTTTTTCTAGTTGACAACATTGCATAACACTCCAGCGCCCACAGTGGGGCAATGAATCAGCCTGAAATGTTATTTGTCAGTCATATGTGCTCCTGTGGTGATAGGGCCTGAACCACCCAGGCCTTTTAATGTCCTTATGCCTAGACATTTAACACAGAGAAACTTGAGACGGGGTCTGGGACTGTCCAGATAATTTCTCTCTCAAAATCAGTCAGGTACCCCAGGAATAAATGTGGTGTTTAGAAAGAACCAGATCTACAATTAAACTTAAGTTGGAGACTTTGCTGTTTATTCGTGTGTGAACTTGGGATAAGGAACTATTCTTGGCTATTTCAATTTCTGACCTATAAAGCTTTGATAATAATCTATCTCGAGTTTATGAAATCTAAAGAGAGTAACAGAGATCATTTTTAAAAATGAAAACATTCTATGGTATGCGGGGGAGTACTGGGTTCTTAGTTCCCTTTTGCAGACTCAGAAGGCATGGTCTGAAACCTTCCTCCCCTCTGCTGACCAAAGCGCTTCCAGACCACAGGCACTTGAATGTGGAAGAAGTCATCCATTCAGAACTGTGGCCGCAAAGTCATCATTGAGAAATGAGTAAAAGCTAGCATGATGCTGGTAGAATCTGACCCAATATGTGTTTTATTCAATTGCATAACAAAAAATATCTTAAACAATCTTGAATTAGGAATAATATGAAAATTACTAAAAATACTAGCATTAATTTAAATATGAATTTCAAGCTCTGTCAGGTGTATGTTTTCTCCTACTAGAATGCCAACTGATGAAATGTAGCCAGCTTCACGTATTCTTATTACCGGACCGTACTCAGACACACATGGGCTGGTTCTTCCTGTTAGAGTTACTGTAACTGTGCTGGACAGTTCCCCTGCAGTTAATCCAGTTTTTCCAATGACATGTATATATTAATAGAATCAAGAGGTAAAGATGAAAGGAAAAGTTGCCTGGCTTATTTCCAGTGGGAAAGGCTTGTTAACTCATTCCTTCAGATTTCAATCAAGAAATAATATTTGTAATATTTAAATAATACCTATGCTTGGGCACTTAACTTTTATTGTCAATATAGCAATAGGCAAAGCAGTTGTAGCTGAATTGCCTTATATATTTGCTTGTGTGTTTGTAAATAAATTTACATTGATATAGCTTGTTTGAAAAACAATGCACTTTGGCCCAAAGAAATCTTACAAAATTATTCACGTTTGTATTCAAAGGTATTTGGATGATAGTGTTTACTATATCCTCATTGCTAAATTAAAAAAAAAATAGTTGGTATACTATTTATATAACTATTAATAAAGTTATAATAAAAATAATCATTGTGCATCCATATTATGGAATACCATATATCGCTAATGAAAACAGTAAAACAGATGCACATATACTGATATGATACATTTTCCATACTATGAAGTGTAAAGAACAAAGTCTAATCCGAATATATTTCTCTATATATTTATATTGAAACTAAAAATACCTAAAAGTATACACATGAAACATTCATGGTAACCACCTATTTTTTACTTTATACATTTTTATTGAATTTTTACAATATGCATATATATTATACCTATAATTTTAAAAAGGAAAAAATAGAAAGGACTGCCAAAGTAATTATTTCAGTGAATTATTGACTGTTACCCTATTTGGTCTATGCATCTTTCAGTATTTATTGAGTAAGTCCTAAATATTGGCCAAACATAGCTCCTTTTTCTTTATGAATTTGTGTCTGCTACCTTGAATTTCTTTGTGCTTGGCCTGGGAGGAGTTTTTCCAGTACAGTGCTCATAATTCTGCTTACTGTCATCTTATTAGTTTCTCAAATCGTCATGAAATAATTTGCTTATCAAAATGATATCTACCAAAACTCCTCAAGGTTTTCTTTTAACTCTTCTAAACAAAATTCTGTAAAATATAACTTTATTCCTTTATCTCCTATTTCATCTTTTCTTTAGCAACCACTATGATGCAAATTCCTCCACAATACTTATTTTTAGCCCTTACCTCATGAAAAGGTCATATTTGTCTGTCTAATTACTTATTATTAACTATCTAAATATAATATATCTCTAGTACTTTAAGCACATGTCAAAAAGAAAAAGGGAGGGGAAGAAGGGAGGGAGGGAGAAAGAGAGGGAACAAGTAAAATATCATTATATTCTTAGAATTGTATCTTTGAACTACAATGAATCTGTTCTCTTTGAATGAATATCACATTAACATGAGCACTGATGAGAATTGTATTATAGTAATTACCATGCATTTTCTGTGACCCTGAGAATCTAATATGTTAATCAATTCCTTTAAAATGTGAAAATAAATAAATATTTAAAATTTTAAAAACCTGAGCCTTTCATTTTTACTAAAAACTTTCCTCTTTGTAGATTCTGGTTATTAATCCTTTATTTGTAGCATAGTTTGGAAATATTTTTTCCCATTCTGTTGGTTGCCTCTTCACTCATCTGTTTCTTTTGCAGTACAGAAACTTCTCAATTTGATGCAATCCCAAGAGTTAATTTTGACTTTCACTGCCTGTGCCTCTAGGGTCTTTTCCAGGAAGTCTTTGCCAGTGCCAATATCTTGCAGGGTTTCTCCAATGTTCTCTAATAATTTGATGGTGTCAGGTCATAGATTTAGGTCTTTAATCCATGCTGAGTGAATTTTTATGTAAGGTGTAAGGTAGGGGTCTTGCTTCATGCTTCTGCACGTGGAGATCCAGTTTTCCCAGAACCATTTATTGAATAGACTGTCCTTGCTTCAGGGATTGGTTTTGGATCTTTGATCAAATATAAGTTGGCTGTAGATGTTTGGATTGATTTCTGGTGTTTCTATTCTGTTCCATTGGTCTATCCAACTGTTTCTGTACCAGTACCATGCTGTTTTGATTACAACTGCCCTGTAGTATGTCCTGAAATCTGGTATTGTGATGACCCTGGCTTTGTTTTTGTTGTACAAGATTGCTTTAGCTATTTGAGGTCTCCTGTGTCTCCATATGAATTTCAGCATCATTTTTTCCAGATCTTAGAAAAATGTCTTTGGTATCTGGATTGGTTTGCATTGAATGTATAAATTGCTTTTGGGAGAATGGACATTTTGATGATATTGATTCTTTCAATCCAAGAGCATGGAAGATTTTTCCATTTTTTGGTTTCCTCTTCTATTTCCTTCTTTAAGGTTTTGTAATTCTCTTCGTAGAGATCTTTAATGTCCTTGGTTAAGTTTATTCCAAGGTATTTGATTGTTTTTGTAGCTATTGTGAATGGGATTGATCTTAGCAGTTCTTTCTCTGCTGTGGCATTGCCTGTGTATACAAAGGCTATTGATTTTTGTGCATTGATTTTATATCCTGCTACTTTGCCAAACTCTTCTATGAGTTCCAATAGTCTCTTAGTAGAGTTCTTTGGATCCTCTAAATAAAGAATCATATTATCTGCAAAGAGGGATAGTTTGACTTTTTCCTTCCCAATTAGTATCCTTTTAATTTCTTTTTCTTGCCTAATGGCTCTGGCTAAGACTTCCAGAACTATGTTGAATAGTAGTGGTGAGAGTGGGCATCCCTGTCTGGTACCAGATCTCAGTGGAAATGCTTCCAACTTTTCCCCATTCAATAGGATGCTGGCCGTGGTTTCTTCATAAATTGCTTTGATTATGCTGAAGAATGTCCCTTCCATACCCAATTTGCTTAGAGTTTTCATCATGAAAGGGTGTTGAATTTATCGAATGCTTTCTCTGCATCTATTGAGATAATCATATGGTTTTTCTTCTGCAGTTTATTGATGTGGAGTATCACATTAATTGATTTGCACACATTAAACCATACCTGCATACCAAGGATAAATCCCACTTAGTCTGGGTGGATGATTTTTCTGATGTGTTGTATTCTATTGGCGAGAATTTTATTGAGGATTTTTTGCATCTATGTTCATCAGGGATATTGGTCTGTAATTTTCTATCAATGCTGCATCTTTCTCTGGTTTTGGGATTAAGGTGATGCTGGCCTCACAGAAAGAATTTGGGAGGATTCCATCTTTTTCGATCGTTCTGAATAGTTTGAAAAGAGATCAAGAAACTCCACAACAACAAAACAAACAACCCACTTAAGAGATGGGTCAAGGACATTTTTCAAAAGCGGAAATCCAAATTGCCAACAGGCACATGAAAAAATGTTCACGATCACTAGCAGTCAGGGAAATGCAAATCAAAACCACAATGAGGTTTCACCTTACCCCAGTCAGAATGGCTCACATTCAGAAATCTACCAACAACAGATGCTGGAGAGGATGTGGGGAAAAAGGGACACTAATCCACTGTTGGTGGGAATGTAAACTGGTCAAGCCACTATGGAAGTCAGTCTGGAGATTCCTCAGAAACCTGAATATAACCCTACCGTTCGACCCAGCCATCCCACTCCTTGGAATTTACCCAAAGGAATTTAAATTGGCAAACAAAAAAGCGGTCTGCACCTTAATGTTTATTGCAGTTCAATTCACAAGAGCTAAGACCTGTTATCAACTTAAATGCCCATCAACAGGAAACTGGATAAAGAAATTATGGAATATGTACTCTATAGAATACTATACAGCAGTAAAAAACAATGAAATCCAGTCATTTGCAACAAAATGAAGGAACCTGGAAAACATCATGCTAAGTGAAAGAAGCCGGTCCCAAAGGGACAAATATCATATGATCTCCCTGATTGGTGACAACTAACTGTGCACCAAAAAGGAAACCTGTTGAACTGAAATGGACACTATGAGAAACGGTGACTTGATCAGCCCTTGCCCTGACTGTTATGAACAACTTAATACATTATCCATCCTAGTATTTTTTGTTTGTTTGTTCTACTTAATACTATTGGTTGAATTCTGTAATTAATACACAGTTATTCTTAAGTGTTGATACTTAACTGAAAAAATGATCCCTGTTAAATATAAGAGTGGGAATAAGAGATGGAGGAGATGTACAATTTGGGACATGCTCAAGCTGACTTGCCCCAAATGGTAGAGTTAGAAACATACCAGGGGATTCCAATTCAACCCCATCAAGGTGGCATGTACCAATGCCATCTCACTAGTCCAAGTGATCAATTTCTGTTCACAATTGATCATAATGATAGGACTAAGAGTCAAAGGGAGCACATAAACAAGACTAGTGTCTGCAAATACTAACTGATAGAATAAAAATGGGAGAGAACGATCCCACATGGGAAGTGAGATAAACAGCAGACTCACAGAATGGTGGATGTCCTAAACAGCACTCTGGCCTCAGAATCAGCCCTTAAGGTGTGTGGATCTGGCTAAAAAGCCCATGAGAGTATTTCAGGCGTGGAAAGCCAAGACACTCTGGCAAAAAAAAAAAAAAAAAACAAACCACACACACACACACACAAAACAAAACCTAAATGAAAGATCTCTGCAAGTGAGATCCCAGTGGAAAGAACAGGTCTTCAAAGAAGGAGGTACCTTTCTCTGAAGGGAGGAGAGAACTTCCACTTTGACTATGACCTTGTCTAAAAATGATCAGAGTCGGTGAACTCAAAAGGCTTCCATAGCCTTGGAAACTCATGACGAGAGCGTAGGGTGATTAATGATGACATAAACAAGAGTGTCAATTTGTAAAGTCAACAACAGGAGTCACTGTGCACTTACTCCTCATGTAGGATCTCTGTCCTTAATGTGCTGTACATTGAGATTTAATGCTATAACTAGTACTCAAACAGTATTTTTCACTTTGTGTTTCTATGTGGGTGCAAACTGTTGAAATCTTTACTTAATATATACTAAACCGATATTTTATAGATAAAGAGAATTGAAAATGAATCTTGATGTGAATGGAAGGGGAGAGGGAGTGGGAAAGGGGAGGGTTGCGGGTGGGAGGGAAGTTATGGGGGGGAAGCCATTGTAATCCATAAACTGTACTTTGGAAATTTATATTCATTAAATAAAAGTTAAAAAAAATTCATCTTGCCTTTCTTGCATGTGTCCAATAATGTTCATCACATCATGAAATTCACAAGCCCCAGGATCAAAATCAGGAATCATCTTTGCTCTCTTGCCTCTAGCAACCTTCTAGTTCTCAAATCCTACCAGTTCTACCTTAGAAAATTTTATTAGTCATAGCCCCTCCCTATTTCCAGCATTACCACCATATCCCAGGCCTAATGGATTCCTTGCCTTTCTAGTAATACCTCTTCTTAACTGCTTTCCACTCATTGCGATTTCTACATTCACTGCATTTTGTCCAGTGATTCAAGATGTTAAACAATTGAATGTAAAATCTCTTTTTAAGCATCTGCTTTTTGTAGCGTCATATTTAGCTACTTGAAAATTATAGGTAAAATGACTCAGAAATTAAATGCCACCTTTTAAAAAATCTGGTCATGTTCATCCTCTTTCCTCAAAATTCTATTTACAATTTCTCTTTAGTTGGTCTCAATTATTTCTTATCACACATGGTTCCTTCATGTAGCCTTGGCTTACTTCAGATGGCCTTTATTTTCTATTCTGATATTACAAAATGATAAGTGGATAAAGCAAGCAGAATCCACCACAGGAAAGAAAAAAAGACTTTCAGGAATACCATAGCCTGTCTTCTCCCCTGCCACCAGACTGCTCCCACCCAGCTCCAGCATCACCCCATGCTACCTTTAATGGGGAAAGCAAAACCTGAAAATGTTCCATCAGTGCCTGGCCCCGCCTCGGCTTCAGAGCCCTCTGAACACCCCTTTCATAGCAAATCTCTGAGTTGGCCTTGTCCACGTGTGTAGGGAGTGTCACACTAGGCATTGACACTTGAGTGCCATACTCATCACATCTTAAGCCACAGATGAGAAAAAATTCCTTGTAGATGAAGTCAGTCCCTTCCCCCAAGAGGAGCAAGGACCTAGGCACCAACCAGCAAAACTCTCCTCCCACCAAGCTGAGACATCAGGTTTTATCTCTTCTACTCCATGCTGACCTGATTGGCTTGTCATACTGCTTCTGTTGTCAGGAAATTGTTTTTTATTTGCGTATCCAAATCCTATTTAACTTTAATTAATCTCAAAGCCTATTCTCCTTTCATATCTTCCCTTATTCAACTGAATGTAATATGTCTTCCCTTGGCAATAGTAGCACTTTTTAAAAAAGATTTATTTGAAATACAGAGCTACAGAGAGATGGGGAGTTGCAGGGAGAAAGAGAAACTTCCACCTGCTGTTCACTCCCCAAATTGCTGCAATGGTCAGGGCTGAGCCAGGCTGAAGCTAGGATCCTGGAACTCCACCACAGTATTGCACACGGATGGCAAAGGCCCAGATACTTGGGCCATCATCCATTGCCTTCACAGGATGTATTAGCAGGGAGATGGCTCTGACCACAGAAGCTGGGACTCAAACAGGTACGTTGATACAAGATGAGTTGTTACAGTGGTAGTTTAACCCACCTCGCCTCAACACGGGCACCAATACTACTTACTGCTTTCAATGACATCTTTTATATGGCCCTTGAAACTCTTATATTTTAGTAATTTAAATAAAAACTTTATTTTCCTATTTCTCAGAAAGTCATTCTATGGTGATTCATATCTCATTACATGGGAAGTGCCTTACATGCACTAAATATAGTTTTAAAGTAAATGAATGACATAGTTTTCCCTAGAAAACACAGTATATGCAAGTATATTTCTTCAGAGAAATCCTAATCATCTTCCTCTCCAACACAAGTTCATTTTTTTTTCTTCATTCCCAATTAGGAATTGTGTATATGCTTAATGATTGATTTTTTCATACCAACACTTTCTAAATTACCCAATAACCTCAATTAAAATTATAATAAAAACCAAGACATTTATCCACAGTTTTGATACATGGACTTTTGATCAAGTAATATAAAGAATGACATTAACCATTTGTTAAATTAGACTATAGCAAGCATCTTCTAATGAAGGCTTTGATAATCAACATTTTCAATCATTTCTTTCTTGGGTTCCTTTTATCTAGTGTGAAAGAATTTTTAATGGTGAGACACATTTCACAAAAGAATCTCTCCATCTCCATTTTCCAGACCAGACATAAAAGATATTCTTCACTTTGCCTAATATATAAGCAATGGAAAAAACCACAATATTTTGCTGCTATCTCATGACCTTTAAAACAGACTCCCCAAGTGCTTTGTTGAACGAGAAAACTTGCTTTCATCAAATAGCCTAAGTTTAAATTCTGATTCACCTTTGCTGGTCCTGATTGATGAAACAAATGGTTTTCCAGTAGAAAATTTCAGCCTTGTGTCTCTGTCTGAGTACCTCTATAAAGCAGGTGCTGTGAGAGAATTATTTTTGTGTCTGCTTCTCAGCATAACTGATGAATGCATCCCTTTCTTGTGCATTCGTTTCCAGGAATCCACACTGTTTCGTTGTAGCAGGTGATTTAGCGGCATTCTCCAGGACCTCTGTCATGGAAGGAAGTCAAAATGAGAAATAGGAGATTTCTGATATGAGTGACACCCCTTAGACAACTGAAGAGTTGAGTTCATCAAGCAGGCCTTGGTCAATTGTTCAGAAAGAAACAATATCTTCACCACAAAAAGTAAATGAAGCAGAAAAATAAAGTTTTCCTTGAGACCAAATAATCTGTCATGATTAATAGCTTGGAAGGCGGGCAGAGCTGGAATCAGATCCTGCAATTGTGGGCTACAAGAAAATTACACACTCTTTATACACTCCCATTCTTCAGTTGCAAAACAGACAAAATCAGGTCATTTAAACAAAGTATTATGACCACTAAAGGTAATAACGTGTATGGAGTGCTTTCCTTAATAAATAACTCTAAAATTGTTAGTGTTAGTATATGGGCTGAAGGAAGATGATTTTGCTGCTCAGCACAGAGTGGGTCTGGCTTGTCCAAGAGTAATTTCCATCAAGTAATCCAATGATGGCCAAAGAAAATGGGAAAGGAGATTGGGTAGAGGCTTCTGAGGGTGTTACTTCTCATTCTTAAGGAAGAGATTCAGAAAGCCCCTCTCTACATCTCTGACGTTAGCATAGAACTGTGTCACCTGGGTTGCAGTTGATCAAAGTGAGGAAAAGTTTTGGGGAACCAACCACAGGAAAAGGTCAAGGCCACAGCAAGTAGAGAGAGAACTCTTGGTCCTTGATGTCATTAATGAACCACTGGTAAGCCTTCCTGCTACAGGACTATTGACAGTATGAGGGGATACATTTCTTTGATTTTCAAGTTAATTTGATTTTGGTTTTCATCACTGTAGCTGGATGAATCTTAACTCACAAGATCTGTAGAGGGCATGGAGAGTTAAATTTTAAGTTAATACAAAAATAACTCAATAATATTTTTAAACATATTGATCTTTGAAATCCATTTCTACTTTGAAGCTAGGGTAAGGAAAAGAGATCCTTAGTTTACCTTGGAAATTGTATTGCAGTGAAAAGGGAAGGAAGGGACAAAACAATTGCATGCCACTTTGTGAACAAATATCCCTAAAAATTCATCTCTATCCCCTAACCACTTACTACTGATATAGATTTCCTAAAATCATTTACTTCAGCAGTCCTGATATTTGTGGTATATTACTTTGTTAATCTCTACCTGACTTTTCTGACTTCTATAAAAGTAAAAACTAAATGACATTTCATCAGCTTGACAGTATAATTTCATTGTTCCTATAATAGGTTATTATTTATGCTGATGATTATTAAATCTTTCTGTAGTCCAGATCTTTTCTGAATTGCCAAACTACACGTTTAGCTGTCTTCCAAGTATCTTTATTTGTGATTTAACAGTTTAGTGTCCAAAAGTGAATATTAGTTTTTTTTTTCCTTTGAAAACCTAATCAATCCCTATTTTTCTCATCCTCTTCTTAATGAATACTATTGTGATTCAGCCAGTCTCCCAAGTTATTTGGTATTCTTCCTGAATGACTCCTGTATCAGACCTCCAATGGTGATGAACAACTGTTGATTACATCAGTTTATCATCCATCATGATAATCTTCTTTCCTGTATTTCCACTGCTTCTATTTAAGTCAATTTTCATCAATTTTGACTTACCAAGAAATACTCTTAATTTGTCAGACTGCCTCTAGTCCTTTTACCCCTGCATTTAGCATCCTCTTTGGTTTCAGGGCAATCTTTGTATTCCTCAAATGAGTTGCCATGCCATTTTCTGCAACCTGTTGCCTGTTCAAAATTACATATATAATTAGAGGTTTCTGTGATCTGTCTCTAGCTAGCTTTACAATCCTAACTCTTACAGGCCCTTACCACTCACCTTTTACATCCTCCTTTCGAAGACCATGGTTCTCTATAATTAGGAGCCTATTATTCACTCTTGCCATTTAATTGCCTGCCTTCTTTGATCAGACCATTAGGTCTTCCTATTTATCTTGGAATGGCAGCACCATGCTGAGTGATGCCACAGAAGAGGTGGTCTACACTGACTTACAAAGTGAATGAGTGATTAATGGACAGTTTCAAAAAGTATAAGCAATGATAGCAAAAACCATAAGAAAAATCTGATCAAATGAAGAAATTTAACAATTCTACCTTTTAAGGCATTGGAAGGAGATTTTGCCTTTTCAGCACACAATAACTTTGACTACATTTCAGATACATATCTTTAAGAATATATATTGGTTCTTTTATCAGATGCTTTGTGTACAAAGAAGTAAAAATATTACCAAAATGATAATGTTTTAACATTTGAACCATGGAGTATGTAATATACTGTTTGTTATCAGATCACTGCTTTTTCTCTTTTGAGAGATTTTCAAAACTTTTCAAACTACATATTTCAAAAACTAACTATATTTGTATATATAAATGAGGCTTAATTTTTATAAATTACAAATTTGTGATAGCCTACATATCCAAATGATATTAATATATCAAAGCATAAACAAACAAACAAACAAACAAACAAAAAACAGCAAGGGAAGGTGCCAAAAATATACAATGCAGAAAGGATATTTTCTTCACAAATGTTGCTGTACAAAGTGGAAGTCCATAATCAGAAGAATAAAAGTGTCCATCTCTCACAATTAAAGAAAAATCCACTCAAAAATTTCCAATGATCTAAATAAAAGACCTGAAAGCATAGGAGAAACATTTGAAGACATCAATATATACTTTTTTATAAAAGCACAGTCAACCAAAGCAAAAATAAATCAGTTGGATTATTTCAAACTGAGAAGCTCTACACAGCAAAGAGAAAAAAAATCAACAGAGTGAAGAGGCAATCTAAAGAATAAGAGGAAAATATTTACAAACTATATCTGATAAGAGATTATTAGCCAAAACATATGAGAAACTCAAAAAAACAATAACAACAAAACAAAAAGCCCATAATCTGCATAAAAATTACTTAAAAGAAGATATTTAAATGGTCAAGTATATCAAAATACCTAATGTTATAAGTCATCCTGAAAATACAACTCAAAAATATTAAATATTAAAAAGCTAACAGCAAAAAGCAAAACAAATGCTGGCAAGCAGGCAGAGAATTGGTAAACTCCGGATTCTACTGGTGGGAATATGAGTTAGTGTAGTTGTTATGGAAAACAGTACGGACTGTAAGTAGATCTACCAATGATCCAGTTATGTGACTTGTGGGAATATATTTGGAGGAAATAAAATCAGCATATCAAAGAGATGCCTGTATTCTGAAGTTTAATGCAGCTCTATTTATGTTACCTAAGATATGGAATCAACCCAGGTGTCTATCAGCAGATGAATGAATAAAAATGTGTGATATACCAACAATTTAATATTATTAGGCCACAAAAAGAATGAAATTTTGTCATTTTGCAAAATGGATAGAACCAGATGAAATCATGTTAAGTGACATAAGTTAGACACAGAAAGCCTAACAGCACTTACTTTCACTCCTGTGAGGAAGTTATTAATATTGACCTCAAAGAAGAATAGAGTAGAATCATGATTCACAAAGGCCAAGATGGGTAGAGTAGAATGGAGATAGAGAAAAGTTGGACAACCTGTACCAAAAGATATTTACTTAGGAGGAATAAATCCTACCGTTTGATAGCACAGCAGGATGACTCCAGTTTACAACAAACTTTTATATATTTAATGAAGATCTAAAAGAGAGGAATTCAAAGGCTTCAAAAAAGAAATAAGGATAAAGAGGTGAAAATGCTAATCACTCTGACTCAGTCAATACAAATTATATAAATGTACTGAATTAAATATGCACATTTATTGTGTCAATTAGAGATTAAAATTAAATGGAACCAAGTCAATCAATGGAATTATTTTCCTTTTTTTTTTTTCAGATAAAATGCATATACCCAAACCAGCACCAATTATTTATTCTGGAAGTATATTTTTTGATCAGATGCCATTTTCTTTCCACTCATTCAGCTGACATCTTGCATTAATCTACTCTTTTTTTCTCTTGGAATATACCAGTGATCAATAGACAAATTCCAAGCAGACAAAAACCCTGATTGTATCATGTCTATATTGTAATGATGCTCGATATCTATCCTGCTTCTTCAGCTCCTTGAGTCTAACACACACACACACACACACACATTCTAGCATTCTAGACTTTGGAGAATTCTGAGTTATACTGATAATGTCACTTTTAGGCAAAACAAATCAACTCATTCATAGGCATTATGGAAATTTTATGTTTTTATACTGATCTAGACATGATAATGAATTTATTTAAAAAATAAAAATACTGTGAGAAATAAGCAACAAATAGAGTTCAAGGAATAATCATCATTTGTCAGTTTCTGTAAACCTACATATCAATACATCCCAAACATGGTAGATTAAACTTTGTGTCTTTTGATTTTATCTATATTATGAATCAAACCTTTCATTATCCTACTGATGGACCCAGGGGCAGAGGATGGCATTTGGATAACACTATCAAAGTATTTTCTGACACATATTAATAGGACAGTGTTCAAAATGTGTGGCTACTTTGTGGCTGTGATTAATTGTCTGTGTAATACAGTAGTTGGTCCTTTAACAGAAGCTGATTGAGTTAGTTCCTGAATGTTTGGAATAATGGCTCACAGCTGGCTTCTCTATGTTTTTGTATTTACCATGGTAACCATGAATCAGTTTTGTGACTCTGTTGTGTGCTACTTTAAATGAAACCGATGGGATTAATAATTGAATGGCAATTATAAAGGCTGTACAGCCAGTGTTTCATTATCTTGATTATATTTTATCTAATGTAGTCCCATGAAGACCCTAAAATTTCCCTGCTACTACTCATTATCAAGAGAGTAATAGGTTTTATCTGTTAAAAGTCACCTATCTTAATCAAAGGACTAATATGGACATCATTTTTGCTTTTTCAATATTTAAACTTTGAAAGTATTTGAGAAGCTATACTGTTGAAATAATCACCTATATATGTTTTTATAACAGTACTAATAATTTGAATTCATTGCATTCTTATGATATTTTTACTCTTCTTTGAAAGTATTAAAATATTTATTTTGTTAATCACATAAAGCAATAAATCTTTTTGGTAAGTTGGCGATGCTACTCCTCAATATTAACAATTATAAAACTGATATTTTATATTGTTTTCTCCAGCTTGTCAGTAATAGAGCAGAGAAAAGAAAGTAAAATATTTCCATTGAATGACTTTCAGTTTTATGTATCCTGCAGTTACTCTTAGATCTTTCTGGGCCAAACTTTTAATCAATTTTCTTTCCTGTTCTAAAACTTTTAATGACTTCCTATTATCTGTATGGCTTCTCTCATTCTTTGACATGACAGTCAACACACTATGAAATCTGGCCAATTTGTGATTTTTACATATAATTAAGTAAGCCTAGCTCAAGTTTCACCTTATATGAAAAACATAAGAAGTTACATATTTTAAAAATCAATATGTCATCAATATGGAGAATGAATTAAGGAAAAAAGATGAGCAAGATATCTGGGTTGTATTATCTGGTGTGCAGGATAATAAATGGGGCTTATCAAAGCAAGAGAGACAAGCAAATAAGGTGAGACATGCCTTTTATAATGGACTTTGCAGAGTGCCTCTAATTAGTAAGCATTAAGCGATGGCTGATACGATATGAGTAAGGAAGACTTAATTCTCTAGTGACTTCCTTGCTGGATTCTCTGTGTTCTATACCAGAAATCTACCTCGATAAGCACAATCAGTTGTTTGGTAAATGTAAATTAGTGATCACAACAGTATGAGGCAAGGTGGCCTGAGTTGTGGTACAGCAGGTTAAGCTGCCTGCAACATCAGAATCCCAAATGTGTTCAGGTCCATGTCCCAGCTGCTCCAGTTCTGATCTAGCTGCCTACCAATGTGCCTGTGGAAGCAGCAGAAGATGGCCCATGTGCTTGGGCCCTGCCACCCACATGGAAGACCAGAAAGAAGCTCCTGGCTCCTGGTTTCCGCCTAACCCATCCCCAACTGTTGTGGCCATTTGGGGACTGAACCAGCAAATGGAAGATCTCTATCTCTCCTCCTCTCTTCAACTCTGCCTTTCAAATAAATAAATAACTAAAATCTAAATCTTTTAAAAAATTATCATGAAGTTTAAATTATCATTTAAATACTTTACAGCAAGATGAAGAAAAGTGACCCAAAAATCTTGCTATACTTCTACGGGGCAAACTGTATTAACATCAAGTTTGTTGTTATTTATTGTTCCAGGTGCAAAATGTCAGGTGGGCAATTAAAAAATCAGATTAAAAATCATGGTGACAAATCTATAAATAATTCAAATCATTTAAATTAAATTCAGTAGGCTTCTCTTGAGAGTCCATGGAACCCAATTTATAAGGAATGACTGATGAAACAGGATTTGAAAATAAACAAAGAGATGTCAAGTTGTGAGGGGTGAATTTGTTAAAAGAGCCCATGTTTACTTTTAAAAAAAATGTTTATTACTGTATTTATTTGAAAGGCAAAATTACAGAGAGAGTAGGAGAAATTGAGAGATAAGAGGGAAAGGGATAATCTTTCACCCACGGGTTAACTCCCCAAGTGGCTGCAATGATTAGGGTTGGACCAGACCAATGCCGGGTGCCTGAAAGTCCATCTGAGTCCCCCATCTATGTTTAGGGACCCAAACACTTAGGCTATTCTCTTCTGTTTTCCCAGACACATTATGAGGGAGGTGGATGAGC
The DNA here is from genome assembly GCF_051225735.1 of Oryctolagus cuniculus. Lineage (NCBI taxonomy): Eukaryota > Metazoa > Chordata > Mammalia > Lagomorpha > Leporidae > Oryctolagus > Oryctolagus cuniculus. Next base: position 81,396,505 of record NC_142877.1, on the reverse strand, counting down.
AGTGAAGCAGCCTGGACTTGGATCAGAGCTCATGTGGGCTGCTGGCATTGCAGGCAGTAGTTTAACCCACTGCACCACAACGCTGTCCCCCACCCCCACCATGTTTACTTTCTGAAAGAGGGTGTGTATATGTGTTCCTTTTTGTAACATAATAAAAGCACCAGTAATGAATCAGAGTTGCCCATAGGCAACTGTCAGCCTAATATTATAAAGAACTGAACAATTTAGAACTATCTAAAAGTGAAAAGACTAATAGCAAACCAAATCTCCGTTTAACTGGAAAAGGAATGGCCTCTCTTTTTGAGCTGTCATAATCTAATTTCATATGCTAAGGAAAGGATGAACTAAACAATTTCTAGGATCATTCTTAGTAGGGTAGCATGTGGAAGAGGTAGAACAGAAAAGTAGGCGTTTTAATAGCTGGACCTGTTTATAATATATATGAACTGATTGAATTAAGTCAGGTGATTCAACTTTGAAACCTAAGTTCCTTCCTCTTTCTCTCTTTCTCTGCTACAGCAAAACAATTACTTCCTTAACTATAAATTGATGGTATTATATTCAAATCAGAGATAGAGAAAAAAGAAAATAGTAATGTAATTGTCAAGAAGAAAATACCCAAGAACAATGAGAGAAAGTCATTTAAAAGAGGAGTAATTTGACATATCACCTCAACAATGAATTTTTAATAGAATACTTTGAACTATTTACAATCACAAATACTAGAATTTCATATGTGTTACAAGCATTGTTATTACTATAATATTATTTTAATATGTTCACAATTGAGGAATCAAAGAAACTCTCTTCTGTACGCTCACAATTTAAATTCCAGGAGTGTTTTACATTCTGATAAAATATAGGGTAAATTTATTTGATTTATATGCATACATCCATGTAAATCTTAATTGGATTTATGCCTCAGGGTTCTCGTCAAAGATCACTTAAAAATATTAACTGTTTGATCTGAGGTTGTAATCTGAGGAACATGAAATTAGTCTTTTCAAAGATTCTTCATTAGTATTTTTTTAGAACTACACTTATCTCTATGGATTTATTTAGTCCAAATTTGTGTTATCTTTGCAAAGACCTCAGATCACTTCAATAAGGCAATTTTATATTAAACTCATAATTGCTGTTTACAACATTCCTCATGCTTTCTGCTTCTGAGTCAGTGGAGAGACTAGAGATGGTAAGAATATCACCGACTCTTCTAATCCTTGGCCATTCTCGAAGACTTGAGAGGTTCATTCCAGAAATAAACAGTATTTGTTACAGTTCATTTCCCTTTGCTTCTTTGGGGAAATGAATATAACACATCAATGCCAGAAAAGATAAAGCTTGTGAATAAAATCAAGTTGCTACTTTTTCAAATGTTACAGTAAATCCACAGGACGTCTGACCTAGGAACAAGGTCTCCAGTAGAATAACTCTCTGTCCCTATTCCATCACTGAGAACTGACCTACTGCTGTTTCTGCTAATGTATGGAAAAGAAGGCTTTTGTGCACCTTGAATAGACTATTATGCACTGAAAATATACTGAATTTACATCTACCCTACTCATGGAGAGCTACCAAGTGAATACTTCTAGAATCAGGTTGAGGGGCCTGTGCTATTGTGTAGTGAGTAAAGACACTGTCTGCAGTGCCAGCATTCTCTATGGGCACCGGTTTGAGACCAGCTGCTCCACTTCGGATCCAGCTCTCTACTGTGACCTGGGAAAGCCGTGGAAGATGGCTCAGACACTTGGGCCCCTAAACCTGTGTGGGGGACCCAGAAGAAGCTCCTAACTTCGGATCAGCACAGCTCTGGAGGTTGTGGCCATTTTGGCCATTTGGGGAGTGAACCAGTGGATGGAAGACCTCTCTCTCTTTCTCTCTCTCTCTCTCTGCCTCTGCATCTCTGTCACTCTGCCTTCCAAATAAATAAATAAGTCTTAAAAAAATCAGGTTAATGGAACAGATAGTTCCAAGAGTGATATTTAAGGTATTTGTTTACTAACCACTTTCACAAACCCTTCTATTATAATACAAATTTGACATATGCAAAAAATATTTGCCAGTATTTGGCAACCATGTAACACAGCTTCTGTATTACTATTATAATAGGATATTCTATATTTGTTTATTATTTGCCCATGTGACTTCATGTGTATTAATAGTAATTATTAATCTCATTGCAATATTTTTTGGTTGTATATCAGGGCCTCAACAGTCTAAATTTTTAGATCAAGAAACTGAAGTGTAAAGAAATTAAGAAAATTTGTGAAAGTCAAGTAGTCATTTAATGGCAAACAAAACCAACAACATCCGAATAAACTGCTACCAATAAATACACTGTTTATTTATCACACATGAAACACTGGCAGCATATCTCCATTTCTAATTTTTATCAAGACATGGCAATGATAGCTTGGAGCACATATTGCAACAGATGCAAACATGTGCAACATATACAACCATTAAATGTATTAATGTCAACTGGTTTTTAAATTTGGGTTAATCTTCTAGTTCCATGTCATAGTTCCTCTACATACAAAACCTATCTAAGAACGATGAAGGAAAAAATAGGTTAAAAACTGCTGATTAATTCCTTGGAAAACATGGAATAGAATATCTATAAGTACTCCCCTTATTCTACAAGAAAATCTGTGAAATCAATCCTTTTGTGAAAGCACTGTCCTGGTTTTCCTATCTTCAAAGCTAGACTGCACTGCAGTGCTATTTGATGTGCGGGACACCAGAAGGTATGATGAAAAGAATAGATGTTGGCTGCCTCTTCAGCTTCTGTCGCCTTCTTTTTTTCTGTCAGGATTACCTCCATTAACTTCTGGGGAACTCCTGTCTTTGCTCCTGTGCCCTGCATTTTATGGATGAATACGCGATTCAATTCAGACTACTGAGAACTGCAAAGATTGATCAGAACTTACAAAAACGCATCTGCCTTCTCTGGTTATGCAATGTGCTACTTTGGGGCCAGGAGCAGCTGCAGCATTCAGGATGCCAACTAGGGATGAAGGAAACATGAAAAGCCTTGGAGGAACCACACCTTCCCTCTGGACTTTCTGTAATGGAGGAAATTTCAGCCTTTATTTATTCTTAAAGTAAATTAACTTGAATGTTCTCTTGATGGCAAATACTAGCAGCAAACTAAGTATTAAAATGGAGAATTCTATTAGTGGATTACCCTGGCAACTAAAACTTATATTGATTATAATATCATTATAACATTTATTGTATAACATAAGAATAATATCTGCATTGGTTTATAAATTTCAATTTGTTATTATGAGCTGTAAAGTTCAATTAGTTAAAGAAAACTTCTGTTTCCATTTATAGCTAATGAACTTATCAATTGTTCAGAAAAAGGAAGAAAAGAGGAAGGAAGAATGAAGGAGGAAAGAAAACTAAGCCCACTATTCCTGATTTAGACAAATGGAATAAGTACATGGGAGTAGATTATTGTAGAAACTGTAAGAATAGAAAAAAGATTGTATAACAGCTCAAAGAATATCCATTATAACTTTTTTTTTTTTTTTTTACAGGCAGAATGGACAGTCAGAGAGAGAGACAGAGGGAAAGGTCTTCCTTTACCGTTGGTTCACCCTCCAATGGCCGCTGCGGCCAGTGCACCGTGCTGATCCGAAGCCAGGAGCCAGGTACTTCTCCTGGTCTCCCATGCAGGTGCAGGGCCCAAGTACCTGGGCCATCCTCCACTGCACTCCCAGGCCACAGCAGAGAAAAGAGAGCTGGACCGGAAGAGGAGCAACCGGGACAGAATCCAGCACCCCAACTGGGACTAGAACCCGGTGTGCAGGTGCCGCAGGCAGAGGATTAGCCTATTGAGCCGCGGCGCTGGCCAATTATACCTCTTTTAAATGTTACCATAGAATGCATTTTTTAACAAAAACAAAAGTTTCATAGAATTTTAACCAAAGATAAAAGTCGCTGTAAAAAATTCAAGATAGCTTAGACAAGTTCAACCCTTTACTTTGTCTAACATATAACATAAAACATATAAATTAAAAAGAAATGTAACCTTATTATCAACTACTTCAAATTTCAAAACTTATCAGAGGAAGTGGAAATATGCTCTTAAAATGCAGCTTTAATATTTCAAAATACTCTATTTTAATTTATATTTTATCTCTCATAGCAAAAGGACACTCAACTCTGCCATCACTTATCTACTGGTAATCCTTGAAATAGCCTTAATCTAAGTAAGTTAGGATAAATATTGCATTAATTTGATCTACAACAACTGTCTGCAAAGAAGGAATACTTCAAATACTTTGTGGCTTGAATGTGAACACTTCATTAACATATGCTCAAATCTTCTTATTTTCTCAAGTAAGATGAGAATCCTTTGGGGGATGTTTTGACATTTACTGTGATCCAAGACTTGAACACATCCTTATCAAAACAGTTACCTCTTATACATGTTTTGATTTTTGTAAAATAAGTCCACTCTCAGACAAAGTATTAACTTTGATATTACTGTGGAATAGAAATACTCTCATAATGAGTATCTACCTAAATGTATATGTGTCTTAGACCATTTGGTGCTGACCCTGGGTAGCTTACTAAATAAAGAGGTTTATTTGATCCAGAATTCTGGTTGGAGAGTCCACACAGCAAGGTGCTGATATTCTGATAAAGAAGCTTTGGCTGCATCACAACATAGGAGAGAGGCAACAAGGGAAATGCCTGTATGTAGAAAGAGCATGCATGTCAACAAGGAAGAAGGAGCCTGTGGAAGGACCGGGCTCTCTCTTCTATTTCTCAAAGTGCCTCCATCTCAGTACTACCTCATTCAGGACAAAGCCTCCAGCACCCACACCCTGGGGAGACAAAATAAACCCAAAGCAGAGCAATACAATTTGTCAAGATTCTCATGAGTTTTAATATTTCCCCTCTTTAAGTGCAATCACAATCATCTTGTCCCCTAAACAGATTTCGTCTTTCTACCTCTCATTTTTTACAAATATTATTCTAACAAAATCTCCATGTTAATTTTCGTTGAATTAATATGAGACTTTGGCCCATGTGTCAGAAATTCCTATATTAGTTCTATGTTTAAAATATATTAAATTGTGTATCACTAAGTTCCTTTTAAATAATTGAGGGTTGTATGTGATTGATATTGACTAACAATCCTCCTTTGGCCACAAGGCCTTCTTTTGTTAATCAAAGCAAATATGTGCATGAAGAGGTATGGATGAGACTAGACAGCTGGTCTACTTTATTAAAATGTGGACTTCATAGCAAAAAGAGAACAAAAAAAAACCCGACAAATTAAGGATTAACTCAACATAAAATCAACTTCTGTTCTGTTCAGAGTTACTTAAAATACTAGCTTGAAATGTTGTTTGCTTTTTAAGATATCGGAAGCTTAGTAAACATTTTGGAATAGGTGAGCACTTATGAAGAGCCTTGATTATATACTGTAGATCTGTTCTGTCCAACAGTATTTTCTCCAATAATGGAAATGTGCTATATTTCCCAGGACTGTAGCCAATATTCACATCTACATATTAAGGATTTAAAATGTGGTCAGTTTGGCAGAGAAACAATTTTTATTCAACTAACTGAAATAGCCACATGTCATTACTGAAAAATGTTAAGCACAACACACAGGTATAGAAAATCTCAATCTTAGCCAAGTGCTTTCTCTCCCTTTTCCTGCTCTAAATTTTCCTTTCTGGCTTTTCCTTTTCTTTTGTTTTCCAAAGGTGTTATACAGCAATAGCACTGCTATCCATTTTGTTGGACGCAGAGCAAATCTAGAATAAATCTAAGTCATGGATTTTGTTTTTCTGATCTTTTAAAGTCTAGCTGGGGCATTGAAATCAAAACCAAATGCATATATACATATAATATAATATAATATAATATAACAAACGGATCGTTTAAAAAGTTTTGTATATAATTAAATCCAAAGAAAGGAAGATTATTTAAAATGTATTTTCTTGGCATGATTGAAGCATGGATGTTAAAATGGTTCTTTAAGAATAGTTTTAGTTATGTGTTCAGGGGCCAGATCACAGAATACCTCTACATTAGACAAGAGAAAAATATTCATGGTCAAAAACTAGATTATAACATTGTTTTTAGTTTTTTAAAAAATATTTATTTATTTGAGAAGTAGAGTTACAGACAGAGAGGGAGTTACAGAAAGGTCTTCAATTTACTGGTTCACTCCCTAAATGGCTGCGATGGCAATGGCCAGAGCTGAGCTGATCTAAAACCAGGAGCCAGAGCTTCTTCCGGGTCTCCCACATGGATGCAGGGACCCAAACACTTGGGCCATCTTCTACTGGTTTCCCAGGCCATAGCAGAGAGCAGGATTGGAAGAGGAGCAGCTGGGACATAAAACCAGAACCCATGTGGGTTGCCAGCACTGCAGGTGGAGGCTTAGCCCACTATAGCACAGCAATGGTCCCAGTTTTTTATTTTTTGATAATAAAGTTTATTTCTCATTTATGTCATACATATATTGTGGGTTTGATGAGTATTCTGCCAAAGTGTCCATTAATTTGGTACTTGCCTGATGTGGCAGATGTGATAGGGCACACTGGTGGCCGCTATGATAGAAGAAAAAGGATATAATGCATTGAAGCATAGTTCTTATTGTTAAGGTTACCTGAAATCACCGATATGCACTGTAATAGATACTGTATTTTATTTACATTGTGTTATAAATACTTATATGCATTCCTGTTTGTTCAAATAGAATCCAAGTCTATTTTTTTTTTTTTTTTTTTGACAGGCAGAGTTAGATAGTGATAAAGAGAGATAGAGAGAAAGGTCTTCCTTTGCCGTTGGTTCACCCTCCAATGGCCGCCGCGGCCGGCGCACCATGCTGATCCGATGGCAGGAGCCAGGTACTTCTCCTGGTCTCCCATGGGGTGCAGGGCCCAAGCACTTGGGCCATCCTCCACTGCACTCCCGGGCCACAGCAGAGAGCTGGGCTGGAAGAGGGGCAACAGAATCCAGCGCCCCGACTGGGACTAGAACCCGGTATGCCGGCGCCGCAAGGTGGAGGATTAGCCTAGTGAGCCGCGGCGCCGGCCACCAAGACTATTGAAGGAAGAAATTCATTTTCCTTATTTTAATAATTACATCAGCTAGCACTGTGTCAGGAAAATAGTAAATAGTCATAAATTATTGTACATTATTTCCTAAATGCATTATCATATTGTAAACACTATAAATATCAAATAATTTGTGAATAGTTTAAAATTATTCTAAATTTTAAAATGCTAGTTTTCTTCGGCATTTTTGCCTTTTGAACCTCAGGAGTTAGAATGTGAGTCCCATTTTCTGCTTCAAGATTTTAAAATTGAGATTCAAAGACAGATAATCATAATCTAAAATTTACTAACCACACAGGTATTCTTCCTGGAAACATTGTCTGTTCCTTTCTGTTTCAAGCCATTGGGCAGGCAATTCACTCACTTTTTTGTTCCCAGACATCAGGCACTATCAGAGACTGGAATAGACATCTAACGTGAACTGGATCTGAGCAGGCCAAGGAGGTCAGCAAACACAGAACAAGGATGGGCCCACCAACGTCACAGATCGTATACCAAGGAGAGACAACAGACTATAACCAAGCAGTGGCACTCAGCACTATTTCTGCTATGGCCACCCAACTAATACCATTAACAGGAGCAACAGGCTACTGCTGGTAATGGCTGCTCCTTCTTCTAGTGCTAACTGAAATGTACCATTCTCTTTTTTTTTCCCCCTCAGTCATATGAGACTTCCCAGTGAGCCTCAGCAAAATAGGAGAGCCCATAGATTGCAGGCCTATCGTAGCTGTATGAACTACAGAAATAACACAAGAGAAATACTTTGGCTTTCAGGCACGAGCAGGGAAATGGATCCTCAACGAACTCAACTAGAGATGTGAAATGAATCTATTAAAAAAAAATAGGAGTTTCCATGACTAGAAGAAATCTCTTTCAACAGCAGGTGGTGCAATGCACAAAACATGTAAAATGCAACTGTTCCCAAAGTATTTTTCTTCTACTTTGATTATAATGTTTTTGGAATTACTTAAGATTACTTTTATGAAATGCATAAAATGTATAAAGGAATAATTCATGGTACTTTTCCTAAGGGAAATTATAGTCCAAGAACTGAGTCAGATGTGCAAACTTTAATCATTAATGTGACAATTTAAAGTTGTAATAGAGTGATATATGGGATTCATGAAGGCGCTTGAAGGAGTCGGTTACTTACTTGCCTTTCAGCAGGAAGGAACAAGGAGCTTCAGAGAGAAACCAGCGCTTTCGTTGTCTGACAGATGAATGGTGATTTGCCAAGTGATCAAGAGGAGACTATTTCAGATGGTAAGAGAAAAGTGCACAAAGGCAAAGGGACATTGAAACCTCAAGAAGCATCCAGGGCCCTCTAAGTAGGTACATCCAGATAAGCTGTAAATTAGAGTTACAGAGGTAAGAACATAAGCTTTGAAGTCAGACAAGCTGAGTCTCAGAACACTGGCCCATTGCAAAGAAGCTAGGTGACTCTGAACATGCTAATTTGCTCTTCTGAGTCTCATCTGTTAAAAGAAAGAATAAAAATTATAATGTAGGGCTCCTGAGAAGATTAAAAGGAAATAGGCATCCAAAATACATTCAGAGTGCCTAGATGATGCTCCATAAGTCATAAGCAAATATCGTTATCATCATCATCACCTTCAGATTGGAATAATGGACTCTTGGAAGGCCTGTGTGTGTTCCACAGTGAATGTATAGGAGACACTTAAAAACAGGGCAGAGGAAAAAAAGTTCAGACTCATGTTTCAGGAAAATCACTCTGATAGCCTCATAGAAAAAGGAAAGAATTGAGTCAGGAAAACTGAAAAGACAATGACAATGCATTTCCAGCGCTGGAAATATGTGAGTGCAGAACTAAGGCACTAAGAATTGAGACAGAAAAAGTGATGTGATCATGTCTGCTTCTCCCCTTTCTGCTTTCCCCATGCAAAGCTTAAG